>NW_025765604.1:0-136141 GCF_003918875.1 Haliotis rubra | reverse complement strand
TCCACGCATTGTCCCTGTGTACAGTATCATATACACCACAGAGGCAGTGATTGTCCACGCATTGTCCCTGTGTACAGTATCATATACACCACAGAGGCAGTGATTGTCCACGCATTGTCCCTGTGTACAGTATCATATACACCACAGAGGCAGTGATTGTCCACGCATTGTCCCTGTGTACAGTAGCATATACACCACAGAGGCAGTGATTGTCCACGCATTGTCCCTGTGTACAGTATCATATACACCACAGAGGCAGTGATTGTCCACGCATTGTCCCTGTGTACAGTATCATATACACCACAGAGGCAGTGATTGTCCACGCATTGTCCCTGTGTACAGTAGCATATACACCACAGTGACAGTGATTGTCCACGCATTGTCCCTGTGTACAGTATCATATACACCACAGAGGCAGTGACTGTCCACGCATTGTCCCTGTGTACAGTAGCATATACACCACAGAGGCAGTGATTGTCCACGCATTGTCCCTGTGTACAGTATCATATACACCACAGAGGCAGTGATTGTCCACGCATTGTCCCTGTGTACAGTATCATATACACCACAGAGGCAGTGATTGTCCACGCATTGTCCCTGTGTACAGTATCATATACACCACAGAGGCAGTGATTGTCCACGCATTGTCCCTGTGTACAGTATCATATACACCACAGAGGCAGTGATTGTCCACGCATTGTCCCTGTGTACAGTAGCATATACACCACAGAGGCAGTGATTGTCCACGCATTGTCCCTGTGTACAGTATCATATACACCACAGAGGCAGTGATTGTCCACGCATTGTCCCTGTGTACAGTATCATATACACCACAGAGGCAGTGATTGTCCACGCATTGTCCCTGTGTACAGTATCATATACACCACAGAGGCAGTGATTGTCCACGCATTGTCCCTGTGTACAGTATCATATACACCACAGAGGCAGTGATTGTCCACGCATTGTCCCTGTGTACAGTATCATATACACCACAGAGGAGTGATTGTCCACGCATTGTCCTGTTATATCATATACACCACAGAGGCATTGTCCACGCATTGTCCCTGTGTACAGTAGTATCATATACACCACAGAGGCAGTGATTGTCCACGCATTGTCCCTGTGTACAGTATCATATACACCACAGAGGCAGTGTGATTGTCCACGCATTGTCCCTGTGTACAGTATCATATACACCACAGAGGCAGTGATTGTCCACGCATTGTCCCTGTGTACAGTATCATATACACCACAGAGGCAGTGATTGTCCACGCATTGTCCCTGTGTACAGTATCATATACACCACAGAGGCAGTGATTGTCCACGCATTGTCCCTGTGTACAGTAGCATATACACCACAGAGGCAGTGATTGTCCACGCATTGTCCCTGTGTACAGTAGCATATACACCACAGAGGCAGTGATTGTCCACGCATTGTCCCTGTGTACAGTATCATATACACCACAGAGGCAGTGATTGTCCACGCATTGTCCCTGTGTACAGTATCATATACACCACAGAGGCAGTGATTGTCCACGCATTGTCCCTGTGTACAGTAGCATATACACCACAGAGGCAGTGATTGTCCACGCATTGTCCCTGTGTACAGTATCATATACACCACAGAGGCAGTGATTGTCCACGCATTGTCCCTGTGTACAGTATCATATACACCACAGAGGCAGTGATTGTCCACGCATTGTCCCTGTGTACAGTAGCATATACACCACAGAGGCAGTGATTGTCCACGCATTGTCCCTGTGTACAGTATCATATACACCACAGAGGCAGTGATTGTCCACGCATTGTCCCTGTGTACAGTATCATATACACCACAGAGGCAGTGATTGTCCACGCATTGTCCCTGTTTACAGTATCATATACACCACAGAGGCAGTGATTGTCCACGCATTGTCCCTGTGTACAGTATCATATACACCACAGAGGCAGTGATTGTCCACGCATTGTCCCTGTGTACAGTATCATATATACCACAGAGGCAGTGATTGTCCACGCATTGTCCCTGTGTACAGTAGCATATACACCACAGAGGCAGTGATTGTCCACGCATTGTCCCTGTGTACAGTAGCATATACACCACAGAGGCAGTGATTGTCCACGCATTGTCCCTGTGTACAGTATCATATACACCACAGAGGCAGTGATTGTCCACGCATTGTCCCTGTGTACAGTATCATATACACCACAGAGGCAGTGATTGTCCACGCATTGTCCCTGTGTACAGTATCATATACACCACAGAGGCAGTGATTGTCCACGCATTGTCCCTGTGTACAGTATCATATACACCACAGAGGCAGTGATTGTCCACGCATTGTCCCTGTGTACAGTAGCATATACACCACAGAGGCAGTGATTGTCCACGCATTGTCCCTGTGTACAGTATCATATACACCACAGAGGCAGTGATTGTCCACGCATTGTCCCTGTGTACAGTATCATATACACCACAGAGGCAGTGATTGTCCACGCATTGTCCCTGTGTACAGTATCATATACACCACAGAGGCAGTGATTGTCCACGCATTGTCCCTGTGTACACAGTAGCATATACACCACAGAGGCAGTGATTGTCCACGCATTGTCCCTGTGTACAGTATCATATACACCACAGAGGCAGTGATTGTCCACGCATTGTCCCTGTGTACAGTAGCATATACACCACAGAGGCAGTGATTGTCCACGCATTGTCCCTGTGTACAGTATCATATACACCACAGAGGCAGTGATTGTCCACGCATTGTCCCTGTGTACAGTATCATATACACCACAGAGGCAGTGATTGTCCACGCATTGTCCCTGTGTACAGTATCATATACACCACAGAGGCAGTGATTGTCCACGCATTGTCCCTGTGTACAGTATCATATACACCACAGAGGCAGTGATTGTCCACGCATTGTCCCTGTGTACAGTATCATATACACACACAGTGATTGTCCACGCAGTGACTGTCCACGCATTGCATTGTCCCTGTGTACAGTATCATATACACCACAGAGGCAGTGATTGTCCACGCATTGTCCCTGTGTACAGTAGCATATACACCACAGAGGCAGTGATTGTCCACGCATTGTCCCTGTGTACAGTATCATATACACCACAGAGGCAGTGATTGTCCACGCATTGTCCCTGTGTACAGTATCATATACACCACAGAGGCAGTGATTGTCCACGCATTGTCCCTGTTTACAGTATCATATACACCACAGAGGCAGTGATTGTCCACGCATTGTCCCTGTGTACAGTATCATATACACCACAGAGGCAGTGATTGTCCACGCATTGTCCCTGTGTACAGTATCATATACACCACAGAGGCAGTGATTGTCCACGCATTGTCCCTGTGTACAGTATCATATACACCACAGAGGCAGTGATTGTCCACGCATTGTCCCTGTGTACAGTAGCATATACACCACAGAGGCAGTGATTGTCCACGCATTGTCCCTGTGTACAGTATCATATACACCACAGAGGCAGTGATTGTCCACGCATTGTCCCTGTGTACAGTATCATATACACCACAGAGGCAGTGATTGTCCACGCATTGTCCCTGTGTACAGTATCATATACACCACAGAGGCAGTGATTGTCCACGCATTGTCCCTGTGTACAGTATCATATACACCACAGAGGCAGTGATTGTCCACGCATTGTCCCTGTGTACAGTATCATATACACCACAGAGGCAGTGATTGTCCACGCATTGTCCCTGTGTACAGTATCATATACACCACAGAGGCAGTGATTGTCCACGCATTGTCCCTGTGTACAGTATCATATACACACCACAGAGGCAGTGATTGTCCACGCATTGTCCCTGTGTACAGTAGCATATACACCACAGAGGCAGTGATTGTCCACGCATTGTCCCTGTGTACAGTATCATATACACCACAGAGGCAGTGATTGTCCACGCATTGTCCCTGTGTACAGTAGCATATACACCACAGAGGCAGTGATTGTCCACGCATTGTCCCTGTGTACAGTATATACATATACACCACAGAGGCAGTGATTGTCCACGCATTGTCCCTGTGTACAGTATCATATACACCACAGAGGCAGTGATTGTCCACGCATTGTCCCTGTGTACAGTATCATATACACCACAGAGGCAGTGATTGTCCACGCATTGTCCCTGTGTACAGTATCATATATACCACAGAGGCAGTGATTGTCCACGCATTGTCCCTGTGTACAGTATCATATACACCACAGAGGCAGTGATTGTCCACGCATTGTCCCTGTGTACAGTATCATATACACCACAGAGGCAGTGATTGTCCACGCATTGTCCCTGTGTACAGTAGCATATACACCACAGAGGCAGTGATTGTCCACGCATTGTCCCTGTGTACAGTATCATATACACCACAGAGGCAGTGATTGTCCACGCATTGTCCCTGTGTACAGTATCATATACACCACAGAGGCAGTGATTGTCCACGCATTGTCCCTGTGTACAGTATCATATACACCACAGAGGCAGTGATTGTCCACGCATTGTCCCTGTTTACAGTATCATATACACCACAGAGGCAGTGATTGTCCACGCATTGTCCCTGTGTACAGTATCATATACACCACAGAGGCAGTGATTGTCCACGCATTGTCCCTGTGTACAGTAGCATATACACCACAGTAACAGTGACTGTCCACGCATTGTCCCTGTTTACAGTATCATATACACCACAGAGGCAGTGATTGTCCACGCATTGTCCCTGTTTACAGTATCATATACACCACAGAGGCATTGATTGTCCACGCATTGTCCCTGTGTACAGTAGCATATACACCACAGAGGCAGTGATTGTCCACGCATTGTCCCTGTTTACAGTATCATATACACCACAGAGGCAGTGATTGTCCACGCATTGTCCCTGTGTACAGTATCATATACACCACAGAGGCAGTGATTGTCCACGCATTGTCCCTGTGTACAGTATCATATACACCACAGAGGCAGTGATTGTCCACGCATTGTCCCTGTGTACAGTATCATATACACCACAGAGGCAGTGATTGTCCACGCATTGTCCCTGTGTACAGTATCATATACACCACAGAGGCAGTGATTGTCCACGCATTGTCCCTGTGTACAGTAGCATATACACCACAGAGGCAGTGATTGTCCACGCATTGTCCCTGTGTACAGTAGCATATACACCACAGAGACAGTGATTGTCCACGCATTGTCCCTGTGTACAGTATCATATACACCACAGAGGCAGTGATTGTCCACGCATTGTCCCTGTGTACAGTATCATATACACCACAGAGGCAGTGATTGTCCAAGCATTGTCCCTGTGTACAGTAGCATATACACCACAGTAACAGTGATTGTCCACGCATTGTCCCTGTTTACAGTATCATATACACCACAGAGGCAGTGATTGTCCACGCATTGTCCCTGTTTACAGTATCATATACACCACAGAGGCAGTTGATTGTCCACGCATTGTCCCTGTGTACAGTAGCATATACACCACAGAGGCAGTGATTGTCCACGCATTGTCCCTGTTTACAGTATCATATACACCACAGAGGCAGTGATTGTCCACGCATTGTCCCTGTGTACAGTATCATATACACCACAGAGGCAGTGATTGTCCACGCATTGTCCCTGTGTACAGTATCATATACACCACAGAGGCAGTGATTGTCCACGCATTGTCTCTGTGTACAGTATCATATACACCACAGAGGCAGTGATTGTCCACGCATTGTCCCTGTGTACAGTATCATATACACCACAGAGGCAGTGACTGTCCACGCATTGGCGCTGTGTACAGTATGATATATACCACAGAGGCAGTGACTGCCCACGCATTGGCCCTGTGTACAGTAGCATATACACCACATAGGCAGTGATTTTCCACGCATTGTCCCTGTTTACAGTATAATATACACCACAGAGGCTGTGATTTTCTACGCATAGTCCCTGTGTACAGTATCATATAAACCACAGAGGCTGTGACTGTCCACGCATTGTCCCTGTTTACAGTATCATATACACCACAGAGGCAGTGATTGTCCACGCATTGTCCCTGTGTACAGTATCATATACACCTCAGAGGCAGTGATTGTTTACGCATTTTCCCTGTGTACAGTAGCATATACACCACAGAGGCAGTGATTGTCCACGCATTGTCCCTGTGAACAGTATCATATACACCACAGAGGCAGTGATTGTCCACGCATTGTCCCTGTGTACAGTATCATATACACCACAGAGGCAGTGATTGTCCACGCATTGTCCCTGTGTACAGTATCATATACACCACAGAGGCAGTGATTGTCCACGCATTGTCCCTGTTTACAGTATCATATACACCACAGAGGCAGTGATTGTCCACGCATTGTCCCTGTGTACAGTATCATATACACCACAGAGACAGTGATTGTCCACGCATTGTCCCTGTGTACAGTATCATATACACCACAGAGGCAGTGATTTTCCACGCATAGTCCCTGTGTACAGTAGCATATAAACCACAGAGGCAGTGATTGTCCACGCATTGTCCCTGTGTACAGTATCATATACACCACAGAGGCAGTGATTGTCCACGCATTGTCCCTGTGTACAATATGATATACACTACAGAGGCAGTGATTGTCCACGCATTGTCCCTGTGTACAATATCATATACACTACAGAGACAGTTGTTGTCCACGCATTGTCCCTGTGTACAGTATCATATACACTACAGAGGCTGTGATTGTCCACGCATTGTCCCTGTGTACAGTATTATATACACCACAGAGGCATTGATTGTCCACGCATTGTCCCTGTGTACAGTAGCATATACACCACAGAGGCAGTGATTGTCCACGCATTGTCCCTGTGTACAGTATCATATAGACCACAGTGACAGTGATTGTCCACGCATTGTCCCTGTGTACAGTAGCATATACACCACAGAGGCAGTGATTGTCCACGCATTGTCCCTGTGTACAGTAGCATATACACCACAGAGGCAGTGATTGTCCACACATTGTCCCTGTGTACAGTAGCATATACACCACAGAGGCAGTGATTGTCCACGCATTGGCCCTGTGTACAGTATCATATACACCACAGAGGCAGTGATTGTCCACGCATTGGCCCTGTGTACAGTATCATATACACCACAGAGGCAGTGATTGTCCACGCATTGTCCCTGTGTACAGTAGCATATACACCACAGTGACAGTGATTGTCCACGCATTGTCCCTGTGTACAGTATCATATACACCACAGAGGCAGTGACTGTCCACGCATTGTCCCTGTGTACAGTAGCATATACACCACAGAGGCAGTGATTGTCCACGCATCGTCCCTGTTTACAGTATCATATACACCACAGAGGCAGTGATTTTCCACGCATTGGCCCTGTGTACAGTAGCATATACACCACAGTGACAGTGACTGTCCACGCATTGTCCCTGTGTACAGTATCATATACACCACAGAGGCAGTGACTGTCCACGCATTGTCCCTGTGTACAGTATCATATACACCTCAGAGGCAGTGATTGTCCACGCATTGTCCCTGTGTACAGTAGCATATACACCACAGTGACAGAGATTGTCCACGCATTGTCCCTGTGTACAGTATCATATACACCACAGAGGCAGTGACTGTCCACGCATTCTCCCTGTGTACAGTAGCATATACACCACAGAGGCAGTGATTGTCCACGCATCGTCCCTGTTTACAGTATCATATACACCACAGAGGCAGTGATTTTCCACGCATTGGCCCTGTGTACAGTAGCATATACACCACAGTGACAGTGACTGTCCACGCATTGTCCCTGTTTACAGTATCATATACACCACAGAGGCAGTGACTGTCCACGCATTGTCCCTGTGTACAGTATCATGTACACCTCAGAGGCAGTGATTGTTTACGCATTTTCCCTGTGTACAGTAGCATATACACCACAGAGGCAGTGATTGTCCACGCATCGTCCCTGTTTACAGTATCATATACACCACAGAGGCAGTGATTTTCCACGCATTGGCCCTGTGTACAGTAGCATATACACCACAGTGACAGTGACTGTCCACGCATTGTCCCTGTTTACAGTATCATATACACCACAGAGGCAGTGACTGTCCACGCATTGTCCCTGTGTACGGTATCATGTACACCTCAGAGGCAGTGATTGTTTACGCATTTTCCCTGTGTACAGTAGCATATACACCACAGAGGCAGTGATTCTCCACGCATTGCCCCTGTTTACAGTATCATATACACCACAGAGGCAGTGATTGTCCACGCATTGTCCCTGTGTACAGTAGCATATACACCACAGAGGCAGTGATTTTCCACGCATTGTCCCTGTGTACAGTAGCATATACACCACAGAGGCTGTGATTTTCCACACATAGTCCCTGTGTACAGTATCATATGCACCACAGAGGCAGTGACTGTCCACGCATTGTCCCTGTTTACAGTATCATATACACCACAGAGGCAGTGATTGTCCACGCATTTTCCCTGTGTACAGTATCATATACACCACAGAGGCAGTGATTGTCCACGCATTGTCCCTGTGAACAGTATCATATACACCACAGAGGTAGTGATTGTCCACGCATTGTCACTGTGTACAGTATCATATACACCACAGAGGCAGTGATTGTCCACGCATTGTCCCTGTGTACAGTATCATATACACCACAGAGGCAGTGATTTTCCACGCATAGTCCCTGTGTACAGTAGCATATAAACCACAGAGGCAGTGATTTTCCACGCATTGTCCCTGTGTACAGTAGCATATACACCACAGAGGAAGTGATTGTCCACGCATTGTCCCTGTGTACAATATTATATACACTACGGAGGCAGTGATTGTCCAAGCATTGTCCTTGTGTACAATATCATATACACTACAGAGACAGTTGTTGTCCACGCATTGTCCCTGTGTACAGTATCATATACACTACAGAGGCTGTGACTGTCCACGCATTGTCACTGTGTACAGTATTATATACACCACAGAGGCATTGATTGTCCACGCATTGTCCCTGTGTACAGTAGCATATACACCACAGAGGCAGTGATTGTCCTCGCATTGTCCCTGTGTACAGTAGCATATACACCTCAGAGGCAGTGATTGTCCACGCATTGTCCCTGTGTACAGTAGCATATACACCACAGAGGCAGTGATTGTCCACGCATTGTCCCTGTGTACAGTAGCATATACACCACAGAGGCTGTGATTGTCAACGCATTGGCCCTGTGTACAGTATCATATACACCACAGAGGCAGTGACTGTCCACGCATTGGCCCTGTGTACAGTATCATATACACCACAGAGGCAGTGATTGTCCACGCATTGTCCCTGTGTACAGTAGCATATACACCACAGTGACAGTGATTGTCCACGCATTGTTCCTGTGTACAGTATCATATACACCACAGAGGCAGTGATTTTCCACGCATAGTCCCTGTGTACAGTAGCATATAAACCACAGAGGCAGTGATTGTCCACGCATTGTCCCTGTGTACAGTATCATATACACCACAGAGGGAGTGATTGTCCACGCATTGTCCATGTGTACAATATTATATACACTACAGAGGCAGTGATTGTCCACGCATTGTCCCTGTGTACAATATCATATTCACTACAGAGACAGCTGTTGTCCACGCATTGTTCCTGTGTACAGTATCATATACACCACAGAGGCAGTGATTGTCGACGCATTGTCCCTGTGTACAGTATCATATAGACCACAGTGACATTGATTTTCCACGCATTTTCCAAGTGTACAGTAGCATATACACCTCAGAGGCAGTGATTGTCCACGCATTGACCCTGTGTACAGTATCATATACACCACAGAGGCAGTGATTGTCCACACATTGTCCCTGTGTACAGTAACATATACACCACAGAGGCAGTGATTGTCCACGCATTGGGCCTGTGTACAGTATCATATACACCACAGAGGCAGTGACTGTCCACGCATTGGCCCTGTGTACAGTATCATATACACCACAGAGGCAGTGATTGTCCACGCATTGTCCCTGTGTACAGTAGCATATACACCACAGTGACAGTGATTGTCCACGCATTGTCCCTGTGTACAGTATCATATACACCACAGAGGCAGTGACTGTCCACGCATTTTCCCTGTGTACAGTAGCATATACACCACAGAGGCAGTGATTGTCCACGCATCTGTCCCTGTTTACAGTATCATATACACCACAGAGGCAGTGATTTTCCACGCATTGGCCCTGTGTACAGTATCATATACACCACAGAGGCAGTGATTGTCCACGCATTGTCCCTGTGTAGAGTAGCATATACACCACAGTGACAGTGACTGTCCACGCATTGTCCCTGTTTACAGTATCATATACACCACAGAGGCAGTGATTGTCCACGCATTGTCCCTGTGTACAGTATCATATACACCACAGAGGCAGTGATTGTCCACGCATTGTCCCTGTGTACAGTATCATATACACCACAGAGGCAGTGATTGTCCACGCATTGTCCCTGTGTACAGTATCATATACACCACAGAGGCAGTGATTGTCCACGCATTGTCCCTGTGTACAGTATCATATACACCACAGAGGCAGTGATTGTCCACGCATTGTCCCTGTGTACAATATCATATACACCACTGAGGCAGTGACTGTCCACGCATTGGCCCTGTGTACAGTATCATATAGACCATAGAGAAAGTTATTGTCCACGCATTGTCCCTGTGTACAATATCATAACCACAGAGGCAGTGATTGTCCACGCATTGTCCCTGTGAACAGTATCATATACACCACAGAGGAAGTGATTATCCACGCATTGACCCTGTATACGGTATCATATACACCACAGAGACAGTTGTTGTCCACGCATTGTCCCTGTGTACAGTATCATATACACCACAGAGGCAGTGATTGTCCACGCATTGTCCCTGTGTACAGTATTATATACACCACAGAGGCAGTGATTGTCCACGCATTGTCCCTGTGTACAGTATCATATACACCACAGAGGCAGTGATTGTCCACGCATTGTCCCTGTGTACAGTATTGTCATATACACCACAGAGGCAGTGATTGTCCACGCATTGTCCCTGTGTACAGTATTATATACACCACAGAGGCAGTGATTGTCCACGCATTGTCCCTGTGTACAGTATCATATACACCACAGAGGCAGTGATTGTCCACGCATTGTCCCTGTGTACAGTATCATATACACCACAGAGGCAGTGATTGTCCACGCATTGTCCCTGTGTACAGTAGCATATACACCACAGAGGCAGTGATTGTCCACGCATTGTCCCTGTGTACAGTATCATATACACCACAGAGGCAGTGATTGTCCACGCATTGTCCCTGTGTACAGTATCATATACACCACAGAGGCAGTGATTGTCCACGCATTGTCCCTGTGTACAGTAGCATATACACCACAGAGGCAGTGATTGTCCACGCATTGTCCCTGTGTACAGTATCATATACACCACAGAGGCAGTGATTGTCCACGCATTGTCCCTGTGTACAGTATCATATACACCACAGAGGCAGTGATTGTCCACGCATTGTCCCTGTGTACAGTATCATATACACCATAGAGAAAGTTATTGTCCACGCATTGTCCCTGTGTACAATATCATATACACCACAGAGGCAGTGATTGTCCACGCATTGTCCCTGTGTACAGTATCATATACACCACAGAGGCAGTGATTGTCCACGCATTGTCCCTGTATACAGTATCATATACACCACAGAGGCAGTGATTGTCCACGCATTGTCCCTGTGTACAGTATCATATACACCACAGAGGCAGTGATTGTCCACGCATTGTCACTGTGTACAGTATTATATACACCACAGAGGCAGTGATTGTCCTCGCATTGTCCCTGTGTACAGTAGCATATACACCACAGAGGCAGTGATTGTCCACGCATTGTTTTAGTGTACAGTATCATATACACCACAGTGACAGTGATTGTCCACGCATTGTCCCTGTGTACAGTAGCATATACACTTTACAGAGGCAGTGATTGTCCACGCATTGTCCCTGTGTACAGTAGCATATACACCACAGAGGCAGTGATTGTCCACGCATTGTCCCTGTGTACAGTATCATATACACCACAGAGGCTGTGATTGTCCACGCATTGTCCCTGTGTACAGTATCATATACACCACAGAGGCAGTGACTGTCCACGCATTGGCCCTGTGTACAGTATCATATACACCACAGAGGCAGTGATTGTCCACGCATTGTCCCTGTGTACAGTAGCATATACACCACAGTGACAGTGATTGTCCACGCATTGTCCCTGTGTACAGTATCATATACACCACAGAGGCAGTGATTTTCCACGCATAGTCCCTGTGTACAGTAGCATATAAACCACAGAGGCAGTGATTGTCCACGCATTGTCCCTGTGTACAGTATCATATACACCACAGAGGAAGTGATTGTCCACGCATTGTCCCTGTGTACAATATTATATACACTACAGAGGCAGTGATTGTCCACGCATTGTCCCTGTGTACAATATCATATTCACTACAGAGACAGTTGTTGTCCACGCATTGTTCCTGTGTACAGTATCATATACACTACAGAGGCTGTGATTGTCCACGCATTGTCACTGTGTACAGTATTATATACACCACAGAGGCATTGATTGTCCACGCATTGTCCCTGTGTACAGTAGCATATACACCACAGAGGCAGTGATTGTCCACGCATTGTCCCTGTGTACAGTATCATATAGACCACAGTGACAGTGATTTTCCACGCATTGTCCCTGTGTACAGTAGCATATACACCTCAGAGGCAGTGATTGTCCACGCATTGTCCCTGTGTACAGTATCATATACACCACAGAGGCAGTGATTGTCCACGCATTGTCCCTGTGTACAGTAACATATACACCACAGAGGCAGTGATTGTCCACGCATTGGGCCCTGTGTACAGTATCATATACACCACAGAGGCAGTGACTGTCCACGCATTGGCCCTGTGTACAGTATCATATACACCACAGAGGCAGTGATTGTCCACGCATTGTCCCTGTGTACAGTAGCATATACACCACAGTGACAGTGATTGTCCACGCATTGTCCCTGTGTACAGTATCATATACACCACAGAGGCAGTGACTGTCCACGCATTTTCCCTGTGTACAGTAGCATATACACCACAGAGGCAGTGATTGTCCACGCATTGTCCCTGTTTACAGTATCATATACACCACAGAGGCAGTGACTGTCCACGCATTGGCCCTGTGTACAGTATCATATACACCACAGAGGCAGTGATTGTCCACGCATTGTCCCTGTGTACAGTATCATATACACCACAGAGGCAGTGACTGTCCACGCATTGGCCCTGTGTACAGTATCATATACACCACAGAGGCAGTGATTGTCCACGCATTGTCCCTGTGTACAGTAGCATATACACCACAGTGACAGTGATTGTCCACGCATTGTCCCTGTGTACAGTAACATATACACCACAGAGGCAGTGATTGTCCACGCATTGGGCCTGTGTACAGTATCATATACACCACAGAGGCTGTGATTGTCCGCGCATTGTCACTGTGTACAGTATTATATACACCACAGAGGCATTGATTGTCCACGCATTGTCCCTGTGTACAGTAGCATATACACCACAGAGGCAGTGATTGTCCACGCATTGTCCCTGTGTACAGTATCATATACACCACAGTGACAGTGATTGTCCACGCATTGTCCCTGTGTACAGTAGCATATACACTACAAAGGCAGTGATTGTCCACGCATTGTCCCTGTGTACAGTAGCATATACACCACAGAGGCAGTGATTGTCCACGCATTGTCCCTGTTTACAGTATCATATACACCACAGAGGCAGTGATTGTCCACGCATTGGCCCTGTGTACAGTATCATATACACCACAGAGGCAGTGATTGTCCACGCATTGTCCCTGTGTACAGTAGCATATACACCACAGAGACAGTGATTGTCCACGCATTGTCCCTGTGTACAGTATCATATACACCACAGAGGCAGTGATTGTCCAACGCATTGTCCCTGTGTACAGTATCATATACACCACAGAGGCAGTGACTGTCCACGCATTGGCCCTGTGTACAGTAGCATATACACCACAGAGGCAGTGATTGTCCACGCATTGTCCCTGTGTACAGTATCATATACACCACAGAGGCAATGATTGTCCACGCATTGTCCCTGTGTACAGTATCATATACACCACAGAGGCAGTGACTGTCCACGCCTTGGCCCTGTGTACAGTAGCATATACACCACAGAGGCAGTGATTGTCCACGCATTGGCCCTGTGTACAGTAGCATATACACCACAGTGACAGTGATTGTCCGCGCATTGTCCCTGTGTACAGTATCATATACACCACAGAGGCAGTGACTGTCCACGCATTGGCCCTGTGTACAGTAGCATATACACCACAGAGGCAGTGATTGTCCACGCATTGTCCCTGTGTACAGTATGATATACAACACAGTGACAGTGACTGTCCACGCATTGTCCCTGTTTACAGTATCATATACACCACAGAGGCAGTGATTGTCCACGCATTGTCCCTGTTTACAGTATCATATACACCACAGAGGCATTGATTGTCCACGCATTGTCCCTGTGTACAGTAGCATATACACCACAGAGGCAGTGATTGTCCACGCATTGTCCCTGTTTACAGTATCATATACACCACAGAGGCAGTGATTGTCCACGCATTGTCCCTGTGTACAGTATCATATACACCACAGAGGCAGTGATTGTCCACGCATTGTCCCTGTGTACAATATTATATACACTACAGAGGCAGTGATTGTCCACGCATTGTCCCTGTGTACAATATCATATACACTACAGAGACAGTTGTTGTCCACGCATTGTCCCTGTGTACAGTATCATATACACTACAGAGGCTGTGATTGTCCACGCATTGTCACTGTGTACAGTATTATATACACCACAGAGGCATTGATTGTCCACGCATTGTCCCTGTGTACAGTAGCATATACACCACAGAGGCAGTGATTGTCCACGCATTGTCCCTGTGTACAGTATCATATAGACCACAGGGACAGTGATTGTCCACGCATTGTCCCTGTGTACAGTAGCATATACACCAGAGGCAGTGAGGCAGTGATTGTCCACGCATTGTCCCTGTGTACAGTAGCATATACACCACAGAGGCAGTGATTGTCCACACATTGTCCCTGTGTACAGTAGCATATACACCACAGAGGCAGTGATTGTCCACGCATTGGCCCTGTGTACAGTATCATATACACCACAGAGGCAGTGACTGTCCACGCATTGTCCCTGTGTACAGTATCATATACACCACAGAGGCAGTGATTGTCCACGCATTGTCCCTGTGTACAGTAGCATATACACCACAGAGACAGTGATTGTCCACGCATTGTCCCTGTGTACAGTATCATATACACCACAGAGGCAGTGACTGTCCACGCATTGTCCCTGTGTACAGTAGCATATACACCACAGAGGCAGTGATTGTCCACGCATTGTCCCTGTGTACAGTATCATATACACCACAGAGGCAGTGATTGTCCACGCATTGGCCCTGTGTACAGTATCATATACACCACAGAGGCAGTGATTGTCCACGCATTGTCCCTGTGTACAGTAGCATATATACACCACAGTGACAGTGATTGTCCACGCATTGTCCCTGTTTACAGTATCATATACACCACAGAGGCAGTGATTGTCCACGCATTGTCCCTGTGTACAGTATCATATACACCACAGAGGCAGTGATTGTCCACGCATTGTCCCTGTGTACAGTATCATATACACCACAGAGGCAGTGATTGTCCACGCATTGTCCCTGTGTACAGTATCATATACACCACAGAGGCAGTGATTGTCCACGCATTGTCCCTGTGTACAGTATCATATACACCACAGAGACAGTGATTGTCCACGCATTGTCCCTGTGTACAGTATCATATACACCACAGAGGCAGTGATTGTCCACGCATTGTCCCTGTGTACAGTAGCATATACACCACAGAGGCAGTGATTGTCCACGCATTGTCCCTGTGTACAGTATCATATACACCACAGAGGCAGTGACTGTCCACGCATTGTCCCTGTGTACAGTATCATATACACCACAGAGGCAGTGATTGTCCACGCATTGTCCCTGTGTACAGTAGCATATACACCACAGAGGCAGTGATTGTCCACGCATTGTCCCTGTTTACAGTATCATATACACCACAGAGAGCAGTGATTGTCCACGCATTGTCCCTGTGTACAGTATCATATATACCCACAGAGGCAGTGATTGTCCACGCATTGTCCCTGTGTACAGTATCATATACACCACAGAGGATGATTGTCCACGCATTGTCCCTGTGTACAGTATCATATACACCACAGAGACAGTGATTGTCCACGCATTGTCCCTGTGTACAGTATCATATACACTACAGAGGCAGTGATTGTCCACGCATTGTCACTGTGTACAGTATTATATACACCACAGAGGCAGTGATTGTCCACGCATTGTCCCTGTGTACAGTATCATATACACCACAGAGGCAGTGATTGTCCACGCATTGTCCCTGTGTACAGTATCATATACACCACAGTGACAGTGATTGTCCACGCATTGTCCCTGTGTACAGTATCATATACACCACAGAGACAGTGACTGTCCACGCATTGTCCCTGTGTACAGTATCATATACACCACAGAGGCAGTGACTGTCCACGCATTGGCCCTGTGTACAGTAGCATATACACCACAGAGGCAGTGATTGTCCACGCATCGTCCCTGTTTACAGTATCATATACACCACAGAGGCAGTGATTTTCCACGCATTGTCCCTGTGTACAGTATCATATACACCACAGAGACAGTGATTGTCCACGCATTGTCCCTGTGTACAGTATCATATACACCACAGAGGCAGTGATTGTCCACGCATTGTCCCTGTGTACAGTAGCATATACACCACAGAGGCAGTGATTGTCCACGCATTGTCCCTGTTTTCAGTATCATATACACCACAGAGGCAGTGATTTTCCACGCGTTGTCCCTGTGTACAGTATCATATACACCACAGAGGCAGTGACTGTCCACGCATTGTCCCTGTTTACAGTTTCATATACACCACAGAGGCAGTGATTGTCCACGCATTTTCCCTGTGTACAGTAGCATATACACCACAGAGGCAGTGATTGTCCACGCATTGTCCCTGTGTACAGTATCATATACACCACAGAGGCAGTGATTGTCCACGCATTGTCCCTGTGTACAGTTTCATATACACCACAGAGGCAGTGATTGTCCACGCATTGTCCCTGTGTACAGTATCATATACACCACAGAGGCAGTGATTGTCCACGCATTGTCCCTGTGAACAGTATCATATACACCACAGAGGCAGTGATTGTCCACGCATTGTCCCTGTGTACAGTAGCATATACACCACAGAGGCAGTGATTGTCCACGCATTGTCCCTGTGTACAGTATCATATACACCACAGAGGCAGTGATTGTCCACGCATTGTCCCTGTGTACAGTATCATATACACCACAGAGGCAGTGATTGTCCACGCATTGGCCCTGTGTACAGTATCATATACACCACAGAGACAGTGATTGTCCACGCATTGTCCCTGTGTACAGTATCATATACACCACAGAGGCAGTGATTGTCCACGCATTGTCCCTGTGTACAGTAGCATATAAACCACAGAGGCAGTGACTGTCCACGCATTGTCCCTATTTACAGTATCATATACACCACAGAGGCAGTGATTGTCCACGCATTGTCCCTGTGTGCAGTAGCATATACACCACAGAGACAATGGTTGTCCACGCATTGTCCCTGTGTACAGTATCATATATATCACTGTGACAGTGATTCTCCACGCATTGTCCTTGTGTACATTATCATATACACCACAGAGGCAGTGATTGTCCACGCATTTTCCCTGTGTGCTTGACCAGCAGCATAAATAACACAGGGGCAGTGCTTATCCAGCATGAAGAACAACACAGGGGCAGTGCTTGACCAGCATCATGAACAACACCGGAGCTATGCATAGACTTATTTTCGTTAAAGTTGTTGTGTACACCTGCCTCCTGGAAAAATAATATGGGCGATTGAGATCCCAGCATACAAGCTTTCTAGCGTCCCATTGGGCGCGACCATGAGCAATTGTGACAAAGCCGTAAAAAAGGGCGGCAATACCTCGAGGTGTTAATGTCAGTTTGTGTTTTGTATGTGCCAGAGTTAAATGTTCATGTGCATGAAGAGCGAGATACCAGTTGGTATACACATTGGTATAAGTAATGATCAAACCGAAATAAGAAATAACATCTTTAATTGAACGTCACTGTTATCTGCAGTCGGTGTTTCTTGCCTGCACACCTCTTCATACAGAACATTTTATTTACAACATGTGATGAAGATCGGGTTAGATCATGAATGTGCAAAGTGAGATATGAAGCATGCATAAGTGTGCTCTATACATACCTCAAATAATCCCAAATCAGAAATGTTGATATGAATAAGCCTATAGCATGTTCTATGTGCATTGAAGGAAGGGTAGTGTACGTACAGTTTCCTGTTCACTCCTTGGTGGTAAAAGAGACACCTCATACAGGACCAACACCAGTGCCAGTGACCCGTGTCCACTTCAAAACGTCCACCATCTTAACATACCCATCACTGGTATTTCTTTGTCAGTTTCAAATGGCTCCTGGTTAACCTTACTCTCATTCGTCGAATATCACACATAAACTTAAGAATGCCAACCATTTCTTCTCTAATATTCTCATGTTAACGAAAATAAATAACATTCCCCCACGTCAATGTCGCGTTCCAAGCAGCAGGCCACATTTCTGTAGCGGCCCATAAGTGTAAAGATGACGTCATAAATCTCCTCCCGGTAATATGATGTTTTTTTACCCTTGAGGACGACATCCAGGAAACCTGCGAGCAGCTCCTTCTCTGAATCCTATCTTTCTTTAACATGACACTCGTGCAGAGTAGAATCAGCCTAATCTCCCAAAATATCCATAGACTCAGTTAAGGGCTTTAGTGGGTATTCCGTACACCCTGTTGTCCGAGAAGTACAATTTGCTTCTTCTCACAAACTCTCCAGAGTGAAATATGTTGTAAATCATGTGTACGGGGACTCGCGTGGGGTGTAAATGTGTGTGGACGTTTAGCCGACGCCGTCTAGTCAATACGCATGGATTTTTCAAAGCGAAATATATGATCAGCTGTTTGTGCTCATGTCACCAGCAGGATGGTCTGCTTTATAGCGGCAAGTAACACTACACGCCAAGAGAACTACTAGCGAACAGTGAACAATGTTCAGGTGGTGCTCCATACCAGAAGTCCCTTCGACGATCTATTGTGTCAGTCAGTGTGAAGTCCGGATGTACATGCTCGTGTGTCTCCATGGTGTAGCGCAGGCTTCTCAAAGTGACATCTTCTTGGAAACAGAAGCGGTCATAACGCAGGATTACCTCTCTTGAAACAACATCTGAAGCTAGTTTTAAATTGACGATAGGTGTGACTTGAGGACTTAGCTCCACATGGAGGCCGTGACAAACACACGATCAAATCCGTATTAACTGGATCTGCAGATTCGTAGCAATGTTGGTCTGTCTGTAGAGAAGCTCAGTATTTGGGTATTCCCGTGATCATGTCATCGCGGCACAAATACACAGATGATCTGTGACGGAGATTGTAGTGTGTTGATGTTTGTCTTTCCAATTATTGCGTTAATACACTGAAGCACATTGAGATATTCATTGAGCTACTTTACACAGCATGCAGATAACAATTGTTCTGACCAGACAGCCCTTGGTAGCACTGGTTGATGGTTCTACCAACACCGGATTACATCTTTTCTTGGACTTACTTTCTACAGCATCGGTAACACCTTTTCATGTAACTACTTTTTACAGCATCGGTAACACCTTTTCATGTAACTCCTTTCTACAGCATCGGTAACACCTCTTCTTGGACCAGCTTTACACAGGATTGGATAAGAAATATTCTTGGGACAAAGCTGTGATATTCACATGAGTACTGAGGTCACCATGGGACGCAGTGTCTTGTAGGCGGGTTTGCCGCCGATCTGAGGCAGTGATTAGTCATCGGAGGGCAGCGTTATTGGGGAGAGGTGGCTCGGATAGGGGGACGTGGCTAACCAACCAATGATGGGCAATTATTTGAAAAGTACGAATACTTGCTTCTAACCAGGCTGAATATGACAAAAGCAAAGACAAATAATGTGTCTGGAGCTCTCCCGTTACTACTACTACTACTACTACTACTACTACTACTACTACTACTATTACTACTACTACTTCCACTACTACTACCAACTCTGATACTACTACTTCAACTACTACAACTACTACTGCTATTACAACTACTACTACTGCTACTACTACTACTACTGCTACCACTACTGCTGCTTCTACTGTTACCGCTAGTATACTACTTCTATTATAAACAATAATACTACCTATGATACTACACTTGGGGAACTCATCTCATGAGCCAGTGGGTGAGTATCGGCTCGGTGATGGGTGTAATACAATGGGTTAAGATAATGTTTATTCTTAAGGTTTTAATAAATGTAAATAATCTCACCTTTCAAAGTCACGGGGGCATTTGCTGAAAAAGCAGTGTCAGTTTTATTTTTCTGTCCAAACAAGAGCTTAACATCCCGACAAAGGACTTAGCTTATCTGCATGCTTCAAACAGGGATCACGTTTGCACCTAATGTGTACCCGACGACTGCTGCTGCTGCTGCGGCTGACAGGTGCCCCTAACCGTCATGTGCTTCGGGAAGGTGTCTCTCAATGTGTGAATGTCTGGTAATGTGTCTGTGAAAAATGAAACATATTTTCTTATTGTCCTAAATGTAACAAATAAGAGATCTAGTGGAAGCTTGGGAAGTATAACATTTATGGGAAATGCCGTTCATAATGTTCTCTGTAAATATTTACACTGGGACAAAAACAAACATGGACAACATTATAGACATAGAATTTGATTCGAATGATATATTTAAAGCTGGACAAATCATCCAGGTATCAAGGTGTAATTCGTAAGTCAACAATAGGCAGGTGAAAGTATAGCCTAGTGTGGAGGGATTCATATTGTATCTCTCATCGTAAACACTGGAGCCACAAGCTCTACACCTGGAAACAGTACTTAAAGGGGGATCCCCGAATGACCCCTTACCGAGCCTCGTTTTGATTACTGAGCACCCAAGGTGTTGGTGAATTATGCTACCTGATGGTTGCTCGGTCCCTCTGACCGTCAGCTGTGTGGTGAGATGCGAGCTACCTACATCGCGTGTAGCTCCCAGTGGGACGGCAGAGTGAGGCAGGACACACACGAAACTCCATGTAACTCATTCAAAGGCTGGATTATGCCTACATTAACACAAGGGTATTTCTAACGAAACTGACAAGAAGCGTTGTTGACAAACATCGAGTTACTGTATATACTTATATGTGACGGGACATAAACATACGCATTCCGTGAATGTATCATTCAATTGAATTTCTAAGACCTGTGACCTGTGCATGTTATCGCTGGATATGACAACTTCCCTAAATCTAATGAAGTTTGTGGATGATGTATTGTGAAGACAGTGTTGTGAATGGGCGGTATTGACTGGCCTGTGTGGGACACCTGGACGGGATGCGTGGTATGGCGTACACGTGATAAGGCTGCAAACAGACAAGGAATACGTGAAAACACACCTGTTCCCAGGTGACGGCTTGCCCACTGTCGCTCATATAGAACCTGGGTACCTGGTTATCCTGACAGCCTCCTGATCTGAATTTTGGATGTAACGGGTGTCTGTGAGACGCGTGCAGTATGTACATCTCACGTATATGCTCGCTGACGTGCCGCCTCGACTGTGAATGAGTCTGGGTAGACACTGATCAGCATTATACAATGGGTCATTGCAATGTCTTTCATCAATGTTTCGAAGAAGACAGAACCGTTCCAAGAACCAGTGTAGCCACAATACACACGAGACTGGAGTGGATTGACCAGAGAGTGGTTCTCCTGGTGTGCATTAAGGACTACTAGTGGGTACTGGTATGGTCACTTGGTCATCGAGGACAACATGGTACAGAAGATCGTCAATGCCTGGATGTGGAGTTGCCTCATGCTGAGCTTTGGGTCTGGGAAGTTTAATGGACCAGGGTAAGATTGACTGTTATACACATCTCCACACATGTAGATCCACGTGTTGTTACCTCACACGACACCGTGTGTGGCTGGATTTACCGTTCACCTGCATGCACATACTCGGAGCAAGCATCAACGTATGCACAAACACATCCCCACTTAGTTCATGGTGGATTTCACACTTATTTCTCTGGATTTCAGATTTTTCTGGATTTACCTGTTGGTTTTCTGTAACTGTTTTATTTTAACCTGTGTTATTTCAATATACATACATCTCCCAATTCCTTGGCATGTTTCCACCATTGGCTGTCAACACGGTATCCTCGGAGATGACACATCGCTCAATTGTAGCCAATTTTTATGGCTAGCAGTGATCTGCCGTTTACAACGCTCATCTCTGTTTACATTTATTAATCCTAGAAAGTGGCACAAACCTTCCTATCTCGTGACTCAGACAGTCATGCCGGATTTACAGCGGTGTATCGAGTTCACATGAAATATTTGTAATCTCGTGGGCCATTTAATGCGTGATCAGTTACTTCTACGACTGCTGACGTAATTATCAACATGATCCCTAATACCCCTTTGAAGTGTCCGCGTGCAAGCACATTTCTTTTATTTTCTTTCAAGCGGAAAATTATTCTCCTACTTCCAGAGATGTTATGTTGAGAATAAGTGAAATGGGACCCGCTTAGACAACTAATTGCCTTCTGATTTCATTCCAACTGCGCAATGAGGCTGCTAATAAAAGTACGTCAGTTATTTGCTGCAAATATATTTCACGAAGCACGTTACATCATAGAACATTGCAAAAATCATCGTGAAAATATAACAATATTATTAAAATATGATTATTTTTCTGGAATATGTTAATTAGACGGCATAAAAACAAGGACAGCGCACTTATGACTTGCGATACCGATTCAGATTATCAACTATTCGAAATTGAGATATATCTAGCAGCTACACGATTCCTAATCTTCTGAATGTAGTAAATCATTAACAAAGGCTATTGCAAATGATTGTGGGTGACTAGAACTAGAGTTGTTATAAATGACAATTCATAGTGTAAGAAACGTACGTTTGCAAATGTTGCTTTTTCAGTCAGGTAACAAGCTCACAATACCAATCGGAATGCAATCAGGGTTCATGTTCACTGTTTTTACAGGCAGGAGGGTCACAGTGTTAATTAGGGTTCATGTTCACTGTTATTACAGGCAGGAGGGTCACAGTGTTAATCAGGGTTCATGTTCACTGTTATTACAGGCAGGAGGGTCACAGTGTTAATCAGGGTTCATGTTCACTGTTATTACAGGCAGGAGGGTCACAGTGTTAATCAGGGTTCATGTTCACTGTTTTACAGGCAGGAGGGTCACAGTGTTAATCAGGGTTCATGTTCACTGTTTTTACAGGAAGGAGGGTCACAGTGTTAATCAGGGTTCATGTTCACTGTTATTACAGGCAGGAGGGTCACAGTGTTAATCAGGGTTCATGTTCATTGTTTTAAAGAGGCAGGAGAGTCACAGTGTTAATCAGGGTTCATGTTCACTGTTATTACAGGCCGCAGGGTCACAGTATTAATCAGGGTTCATGTTCATTGTTTTAAAGAGGCAGGAGAGTCACAGTGTTAGTAAGGGTACATGTTCACTGTTTTAAACAGGCAGGAGGGTCACAGTGTTAGTAAGGGTACATGTTCACTGTTTTAAACAGGCAGGAGGGTCACAGTGTTAGTAAGGGTACATGTTCACTGTTTTAAACAGGCAGGAGGGTCACGGTGTTAGTAAGGGTACATGTTCACAGTTTTAAACAGGCAGAAGGGTCACATTGTTAGTAAGGGTACATGTTCACTGTTTTAAACAGGCAGGAGGGTCACAGTGTTAGTAAGGGTACATGTTCACTGTTTTAAACAGGCAGGAGGGTCGGAGTGTTGATATGGGTTCATGTTCACTGTTTTAAAATGGCAGGAGGGTCACAGTGTTAGCAAGGGTACATGTTCAATGTTTTAAAAAGACAGAGGGGTCGTTTTAAACAGGCAGAAGGGTCACAGTGTTAGTAAGGGTACATGTTCACTGTGTTAAACAGGCATGAGGGTCACGGTGTTAGTAAGGGTACATGTTCACTGTTTCAAACAGGCAGGAGGTTCAAAGTGTTAGTAAGGGTACATGTTCATTGCTTTAAACAGGCAGGAGGGTCACAGTGTTAGTAAGGGTACATGTTCACTGTTTTAAACAGGCAGGAGGGTCACAGTGTTAGTAAGGGTACATGTTCACCGTTGTAAACAGGCAGGAGGGTCACAGAGTTAGTAAGGGTACATGTTCACTGTTTTAATCAGGCAGAAGGATCACAGTGTTAGTAAGGGTACATGTTCACTGTTTTAAAGAGGCAGGAGGGTCACAGTATTAATCAGGGTTCATGTTCATTGTTTTAAAGAGGCAGGAGGGTCAAAGTGTTAGTAAGGGTACATGTTCACCGTTGTAAACAGGCAGGAGGGTCACAGTGTTAGTATGGGTACATGTTCACTGTTTTAAACAGGCAGAAGGGTCACAGTGTTAGTAAGGGTACATGTTCACTGTTTTAAACAGGCAGGAGGGTCACGGTGTTAGTAAGGGTACATGTTCACTGTTTTAAACAGGCAGGAGGGTCACAGTGTTAGTAAGGGTACATGTTCACTGTTTTAAACAGGCAGAAGGGTCACATTGTTAGTAAGGGTACATGTTCACTGTTTTAAACAGGCAGGAGGGTCACAGTGTTAGTAAGGGTACATGTTCACTGTTTTAAACAGGCAGAAGGGTCACAGTGTTAGTAAGGGTACATGTTCACTGTTTTAAACAGGCAGGAGGGTCACAGTGTTAGTAAGGGTACATGTTCAATGTTTTAAACAGGCAGAAGGGTCGTTTTAAAGAGGCAGAAGGGTCACAGTGTTAGTAAGGGTACATGTTCACTGTTTTAAACAGGCATGAGGGTCACAGTGTTAGTAAGGGTACATGTTCACTGTTTTAAACAGGCAGAAGGGTCACAGTGTTAGTAAGGGTACATGTTCACTGTTTTAAACAGGCAGGAGGGTCACAGTGTTAGTAAGGGTACATGTTCACTGTTTTAAACAGGCAGGAGGGTCACAGTGTTAGTAAGGGTACATGTTCACTGTTTTAAACAGGCAGGAGGGTCACAGTGTTAGTAAGGGTACATGTTCACTGTTTTAAAACAGGCAGGAGGGTCACAGTGTTAGGCAAGGGTACATGTTCACTGTTTTAAACAGGCAGGAGGGTCACAGTGTTAGTAAGGTCGCGTTGTTACATGTTCACTGTTTTAAACAGGCAGGAGGGTCACAGTGTTAGTAAGGGTACATGTTCATTGTTTTAAAGAGGCAGGAGGGTCAAAGTGTTAGTAAGGGTACATGTTCACTGTTTTAAACAGGCAGGAGGGTCACAGTGTTAGTAAGGGTACTCTTTCACTGTTTTAAACAGGCAGGGCGGTCACAGTGTCAGTAAGGGTACATGTTCACTGTTTTAAACAGGCAGAAGGGTCACATTGTTAGTAAGGGTACATGTTCACTGTTTTAAACAGGCAGGAGGGTCACAGTGTTAGTAAGGGTTCATGTTCACTGTTTTAAACAGGTAGGAGGGTCACAGTGTTAGTAAGGGTTCATGTTCACTGTTTTAAACAGGAAGGAGGGTCACAGTGTTAGTAAGGGTACATGTTCACTGTTGTAAACAGGCAGGAGGGTCACAGTGTTAGTAAGGGTACATGTTCATTGTTTTAAAGAGGCAGGAGAGTCACAGTGTTAATCAGGGTTCATGTTCACTGTTTTAAAGAGGCAGGAGAGTCAAAGTGTTAGTAAGGGTACATGTTCACTGTTTTAAACAGGCAGGAGGGTCACAGTGTTAGTAAGGGTACATGTTCACTGTTTTAAACAGGCAGGACGGTCACAGTGTTAGTAAGGGTACATGTTCACTGTTTTAAACAGGCAGGAGGGTCACAGTGTTAGTAAGAGTACATGTTCACAGTTTTAAACAGGCAGAAGGGTCACATTGTTAGTAAGGGTACATGTTCACTGTTTTAAACAGGCAGGAGGGTCACAGTGTTAGTAAGGGTACATGTTCACTGTTTTAAACAGGCAGGAGGGTCGGAGTGTTGATATGGGTTCATGTTCACTGTTTTAAACAGGCAGGAGGGTCACAGTGTTAGCAAGGGTACATGTTCAATGTTTTAAACAGACAGAGGGGTCGTTTTAAACAGGCAGAAGGGTCACAGTGTTAGTAAGGGTACATGTTCACTGTGTTAAACAGGCATGAGGGTCACGGTGTTAGTAAGGGTACATGTTCACTGTTTTAAACAGGCATAAGTATGAGAGGGGTCACAGTGTTAGTAAGGGTACATGTTCACTGTTTTAAACAGGCAGAAGGGTCACAGTGTTAGTAAGGGTACATGTTCACAGTTTTAAACAGGCAGAAGGGTCACAGTGTTAGTAAGGGTACATGTTCACTGTTTTAAACAGGCAGGAGGGTCACAGTGTTAGTAAGGGTACATGTTCACTGTTTTAAACAGGCAGGAGGGTCACAGTGTTAGTAAGGGTACATGTTCACTGTTGTAAACAGGCAGGAGGGGTCACAGTGTTAGTAAGGGTACATGTTCACTGTTTTAAACAGGCAGGAGGGTCACAGTGTTAATCAGGGTTCATGTTCACTGTTTTAAACAGGCAGGAGGGTCACATGTGTCACTAAGGGTTTCACTGTTTTAAACAGGCATGAGGCAGGAGGGTCACAGTGTTAGTATGGGTTCATGTTCACTGTTTTAAACAGGCAGGAGGGTCACAGTATTAATCAGGGTTCATGTTCATTGTTTTAAAGAGGCAGGAGGGTCAAAGTGTTAGTAAGGGTACATGTTCACTGTTTTAAACAGGCAGGAGGGTCACAGTGTTAGTAAGGGTACATGTTCACTGTTTTAAACAGGCAGGAGGGTCACAGTGTTAGTAAGGGTACATGTTCACTGTTTTAAACAGGCAGGAGGGTCACAGTGTTAGTAAGGGTACATGTTCACTGTTTTAAACAGGCAGGAGGGTCACAGTGTTAGTAAGGGTACATGTTCACTGTTTTAAACAGGCAGGAGGGTCACAGTGTTAGTAAGGGTACATGTTCACTGTTTTAAACAGGCAGGAGGGTCACAGTGTTAGTAAGGGTACATGTTCACTGTTTTAAACAGGCAGGAGGGTCACAGTGTTAGTAAGGGTACATGTTCACTGTTTTAAACAGGCAGGAGGGTCACAGTGTTAGTAAGGGTACATGTTCACTGTTTTAAACAGGCAGGAGGGTCACAGTGTTAGTAAGGGTACATGTTCACTGTTTTAAACAGGCAGGAGGGTCACAGTGTTAGTATGGGTACATGTTCACTGTTTTAAACAGGCAGAAGGGTCACATTGTTAGTAAGGGTACATGTTCACTGTTTTAAACAGGCAGGAGGGTCACAGTGTTAGTAAGGGTACATGTTCACTGTTTTAAACAGGCAGGAGGGTCGGAGTGTTGATATGGGTTCATGTTCACTGTTTTAAACAGGCAGGAGGGTCACAGTGTTAGTAAGGGTACATGTTCACTGTTTTAAACAGGCAGGAGGGTCACAGTGTTAGTAAGGGTACATGTTCACTGTTTTAAACAGGCAGGAGGGTCACAGTGTTAGTAAGGGTTCATGTTCACTGTTTTAAACAGGCAGGAGGGTCACAGTGTTAGTAAGGGTTCATGTTCACTGTTTTAAACAGGCAGGAGGGTCACAGTGTTAGTAAGGGTTCATGTTCACTGTTTTTAACAGGAAGGAGGGTCACAGTATTAATCAGGGTTCATCTTCATTGTTTTAAAAGGCAGGAGGGTCAAAGTGTTAGTAAGGGTACATGTTCACCGTTGTAAACAGGCAGGAGGGTCACATTGTTAGTAAGGGTACATGTTCACTGTTTTAAACAGGCAGGAGGGTCACAGTGTTAGTAAGGGTACATGTTCACTGTTTTAAACAGGCAGGAAGGTCACAGTGTTGATATGGGTTCATGTTCACTGTTTTAAAATGGCAGGAGGGTCACAGTGTTAGCAAGGGTACATGTTCAATGTTTTAAACAGGCAGAAGAGTCGTTTTAAACAGGCAGAAGGGTCACAGTGTTAGTAAGGGTACATGTTCACTGTGTTAAACAGGCATGAGGGTCATGGTGTTAGTAAGGGTACAGGTTCATTGTTTTGAACAGGCATGAGGGTCACAGTGTTAGTAAGGGTACATGTTCACTGTTTTAACCAGGCAGGAGGGTCACAGTGTTAGTAAGGGTACATGTTCACTGTTTTAAACAGGCAGAAGGGTCACAGTGTTAGTAAGGGTACATGTTCACTGTTTTAAACAGGCAGGAGGGTCACAGTGTTAGTAAGGGTACATGTTCACTGTTTTAAACAGGCAGGAGGGTCACAGTGTTAATATGGGTACATGTTCACTGTTTTAAACAGGCAGGAGGGTCACAGTGTTGATATGGGTTCATGTTCGCTGTTTTAAAAAGGCAGGAGGGTAACAGTGTTAGTAAGGGTACATGTTCACTGTTTTAATCAGGTAGAAGGATCACAGTGTTAGTAAGGGTACATGTTCACTGTTTTAAACAGGCAGGAGGGTCACGGTGTTAGTAAGGGTACATGTTCACTGTTTTAAACAGGCAGAAGGGTCACAGTGTTAGTAAGGGTACATGTTCACTGTTTTAAACAGGCAGAAAGGTCACAGTGTTGATATGGGTTCATGTTCGCTGTTTTAAAAAGGCAGGAGGGTCACAGTGTTAGTAAGGGTACATGTTCACTGTTTTAATCAGGCAGAAGGATCACAGTGTTAGTAAGGGTACATGTTCACTGTTTTAAAGAGGCAGGAGGGTCACGGTGTTAGTAAGTGTACATGTTCACTGTTTTAAACAGGCAGAAGGGTCACAGTGTTAGTAAGGGTACATGTTCACTGTTTTAAACAGACAGGAAGTTCACAGTGTTAGTAAGGGTACATGTTAACTGTTTTAAACAGGCAGGAGGGTCAAAGTGTTAGTAAGGGTACATGTTCACTGTGTTGTACAACAGGCAGGAGGGTCATGTTCACAGTGTTAGTAAAGGGTACATCACTGTTTTAAACAGACAGGAAGTTCACAGTGTTTTAAACAGGCAGGAGGGTCACAGTGTTAGTAAGGGTACATGTTCACTGTTTTATACAGGCAGGAGGGTCACAGTGTTAGTAATGGTACATGTTCACTGTTTTAAACAGGCAGAAGGGTCGTTTTAAACAGGCAGAAGGGTCACAGTGTTAGTAAGGGTACATGTTCACTGTGTTAAACAAGCAGGAGGTTCACGGTGTTAGTAAGGGTACATGTTCACTGTTTTAAACAGGCAGGAGGGTCACAGTGTTAGTAAGGGTACATGTTCACTGTTTTAAACAGACAGGAAGTTCACGGTGTCAGTAAGGGTACATGTTCACTGTTTTGAACAGGCAGAAAGGTCACAGTGTTAGTAAGGGTACATGATCTCTGTTTTAAACAGGCAGGAGGGTCACAGTGTTAATAAGGGTACATTTCGCTGTTTTAAACAGGCAGGAAGGTCATAGTGTAAGTTAGGGTACATGTTCACTGTTTTAAACAGGCAGAAGGGTCACAGTGATAGTAAGGGTACATGTTCGCTGTTTTAAACATGCAGGAGGGTCACAGTGTAAGTTAGGGTAGATGTTCACTGTATGTTTTAAACAAGCAGAAGGGTCACGGTGTTAGTAAGGGTACATGTTCACTGTTTTAAACAGGCAGGAGGGTCACAGTGTTAGTAAGGGTACATGTTCACTGTTTGTTGTACAGAAGCAGGAGAGGCACAGTGTTAATCAGGGGGCATGTTCAGTGTCAGTATAATTCCCTTTGTAATATATCAGGCAGTGGAATCCAGAACATGAGAATATATAAGGGGTGTACAGGTCGTTGTACAGTGAGTCCCCGTAATGTGTAGGCTTCGTCCATTGACATACGCACTGTCTTTCCTAATGATTGAAATATACAAGGGTTAAATAGAAGAATGGTGTCCTTAATCCTCCAGCGGCGCCCCGGGAAGAGGTGAGCCCTCCTCTAATCTGCAGCCTTTCCTTAACGGCTTATGCCATATATGAGTGGTGTAGGGGATTAACTGGTACATGCGAAAGCTTTAATAGCATCATGAAAAGTTACAAGAAAGCAAGTTATGTTTTAGCCGGAAGCATCAGGTCTACTTTTGTAACTGTGAAGACTGTTGCGTGCCCGGATGCACATGTGACCGAGACACTGTCTATGGCATAATCCATGCTTCCACGGGCGTCCGCCCCACTGTAAACACGTCACGCTCTATTGACTTTGTATTTGTCTCAACATTGATCTAATTAAAATGAACAAATGCCCCATCCAGCGGTTTGAACAAGTAAAGTTGAGCGAAAAATGGTTTTAACATGACGTACAGGAGCCGACCAATCCTTCATTTACCCCTTACTGTCTGGTCCGAAGCCTGTAGGCAGCTGGTTTTGAAGCATATAAAGCCTTGATTCCTGTATATAAGGTGTATATAGAAGAGAAGTTCATGACTTTCCCAGTTGTTTCTAAAGTGTTTGACAGAAAATAGCACCAATTCTTCTCTGTGGTTCCAAAACATAATGATTCAGTCGAATCTCTTTTATTATTCTCGCATGAATTCAAATATATTTACCGTTCAATGTTATAACATGTTAAAAAGATTGGATGATGATGGGGAAAATTCGTTGGCGTCTAATTCAAGAAATGTTCTTTTCAAGTATGATTTTTCCCTTGCTTGGACATCTCAAGATGTTGGAAATCATGAGATATTTACCTTTATCATCCAAAACTGTGTTCCACAGGAGATATTGCTTGTGTGAAATGAAACAACATCTCATAGGAGATCGGTGTATACTTTGTAGTGATATGGGTATGTATACACTATGTAGTGATATGTGTCTGTACATTGTGTAGTGATAGGGTCTGTATACACTCTGTAGTGATAGGTGTCTGTATACACTATGTAGTGATAGGTGTCTGTATACACTATGTAGTGATAGGTGTCTGTATACACTATGTAGTGTTAGGGATCTGTATACACTATGTAGTGATAGGTGTCTGTATACACTATGTAGTGATAGGTGTCTGTATACACTATGTAGTGATAGGTGTCTGTATATACTATGTAGTGATAAGTGTCTGTATACACTATGTAGTTGTAGGTGTCTGTATACACTATGTAGTGATAGGTGTCTGTATACACTATGTAGTGATAGGGGTCTGTATACACTATGTAGTGATAGGGGTCTTTATACACTATGTAGTGATAGGGGTATGTATACACTATGTAGTGATAGGTGTCTGTACAATGTGTAGTGATAGGGGTATGTATACACTATGTAGTGATAGGTGTCTGTATACATAATGTAGTGACAGGGTCTGTATGCACTATGTAGTGATAGGGTCTGTATACACTATGTAGTGATAGGGTCTGTATACACTTTGTAGTGACAGGGTCTGTATACACTATGTAGTGGCAGGGTCTGTCTACACTATGTAGTGATAGGGGTCTGTATATACTATGTAGTGATAGGGGTCTGTATACACTATGTAGTGATAGGGGTCTGTATGCACTATGTAGTGAGAGGGGTCTTTATACACTATGTAGTGATAGGTGTCTGTATACACTATGTAGTGATAGGTGTCTGTATACACTATGTAGTGTTAGGGATCTGTATACACTATGTAGTGATAGGTGTCTGTATACACTATGTAGTGATAGGTGGCTGTATACACTATGTAGTGATAGGTGTCTGTATATACTATGTAGTGATAAGTGTCTGTATACACTATGTAGTTGTAGGTGTCTGTATACACTATGTAGTGATAGGTGTCTGTATACACTATGTAGTGATAGGGGTCTGTATACACTATGTAGTGATAGGGGTCTTTATACACTATGTAGTGATAGGGGTATGTATACACTATGTAGTGATAGGTGTCTGTACAATGTGTAGTGATAGGGGTATGTATACACTATGTAGTGATAGGTGTCTGTATACATAATGTAGTGACAGGGTCTGTATGCACTATGTAGTGATAGGGTCTGTATACACTATGTAGTGATAGGGTCTGTATACACTTTGTAGTGACAGGGTCTGTATACACTATGTAGTGGCAGGGTCTGTCTACACTATGTAGTGATAGGGGTCTGTATATACTATGTAGTGATAGGGGTCTGTATACACTATGTAGTGATAGGGGTCTGTATGCACTATGTAGTGAGAGGGGTCTTTATACGCTATGTAGTGAGAGGTGTATGTATACACTATGTAGTGATAGGGGTCTGTATACACTATGTAGTGATAGGTGTCTGTATACACTATGTAGTGATAGGGGTCTGTATACACTATGTAGTGATAGGTGTCTGTATACACTATGTAGTGATAGGGATCTGTATACACTATGTAGCGATAGGGGTCTTTATACACTATGTAGTGAGAGGTGTATGTATACGCTATGTAGTGATAGGGGTCTGTATACACTATGTATAGATAGGTGTCTGTATACACTATCTAGTGATAGGGGTCTGTATACACTATGTAGTGATAGGGGTCTTTATACACAATCTAGCGATATGGGTATGTATACACTATGTAGTGACATGGTCTGTATACACTATGTTAGTGATAGGGGTCTGTATACACTATGTAGTGATATGGGTATGTATACACTATGTAGTGACAGGGTCTGTATACACTATGTAGTGATATGTGTCTGTCTACACTGTGTAGTGACAGGGTCTGTATACACTATGTAGTGACAGGGTCTATATACACTATGTAGTGACAGGTGTCTGTATACACTATGTAGTGACAGGGTCTGTATACACTTTGTAGTGACAGGTTCTGTATACACTATGTTGTGACAGGTATCTGTCTACACTATGTAGTGACAGGGTCTGTATATACTTTGTAGTACCAGGTGTCTGTATACACTATGTAGTGACAGGGGTCTGTATACACTATTTAGTGATAGGGGTCTGTATACACTATGTAGTGAGAGGTGTATGTATACACTATGTAGTGATAGGGGTCGGTATACACTATGTAGTGATAGGGGTCTGTATACATAATGTAGTGACAGGGTCTGTATGCACTATGATGTGATAGGGTCTGCATACACTATGTAGTGATAGGGGTCTGAATACACTATGTAGTGATATGGGTATGTATACACTATGTAGTGGCATGGTCTGTATACACTATGTAGTGATAGGGGTCGTTATACACTATGTAGTGATATGGATATGTATACACTATGTAGTGACAGGGTATGTATACACTATGTAGTGATAGGGGTCTGTATACACTATGTAGTGATATGGGTATGTATACACTATGTAGTGATATGGGTATGTATACACTATGTAGTGACAGTGTATGTATACACTATGTAGTGACAGGGTATGTATACACTATGTAGTGATAGGGGTCTGTATACACTATGTAGTGATATGGGTATGTATACACTATGTAGTGACAGGGTCTGCATACACTATGTAGTGATAGGGGTATGTATACAATATGAATATATATGGGTATATATACACTATGTAGTGACATGGTCTGTATACACTATGTAGTGATCGGTGTCTTTATATACTATGTAGTGATAGGGGTCTGTATATACTATGTAGTGTTAGGGATCTGTATACTCTGTATAGTGATAGGAGTCGGTATAAAGAAGTTTCAGTGAGGTTATTTGCAACTGGGATTAAGGTTTGGATCAGAAGATCGATGCTTGTTATGCTCGATTTTGTACTCGATCTAGAATATAATGGTATTCCTGATGCATCCTATTTCCGCCAACAGTGTTTCATACGTTTGAGTTATTGTTGATGTTATCGGCAAAAGCGATGCATTCAGCTGTAAGTGTCGACAGGTGTAGTCTGGGGTTTACTCGGTAATAAATTGCTATCTCTCGCTTAAGTGTCCCTATTGCGATAAATTATGATGAAAATCCTTGGGTGACTTTCAAGTTGCCAAAGTTCGTTTGTAAGTACACCCAAGTATGAGTGCTCAGCGGTAAGGAGCGATATGTTTCGGAACTGGAGAGATTATACATGCACAGTTTACATGTTAGATTACAGACGTCAGTAGAGTGAGTGAGTTTAACTTAACGCCGCTTTTAGCAATATTCCAGCAATATGACAGCTGGTGACACCAGACACATGCTTCACACAATATACATATGTGCTGTAGTAGTGTCTAGACCACACAGGTACTGTAGTAGTGCCGTGACCACACATGTGCTGTAGTAGTGTCTACACCACACAGGTGCTGTAGTAGCACGGTGACAACATGTACTGTAGTAGTGCCGTGACCACACATTTACTGTAGTAGCACAGTGACAAAACATGTACTGTAGTAGTGACGTGATCACACAGGTAATATAGTAGCACGGTGACAACATGTACTGTAGTAGTGACGTGACAACATGTACTGTAGTAGTGCCGTGACCACACATGTACTGTAGTAGGACGGTGGCAACACATGTACTGTAGTAGTACAGTGACCACACATGTAGTGTTGTAGCACGGTTGCAACACATGTACTGTAGTAGAGCCGTGACCACACATGTACTGTAGTAGAGCCGTGACCACACATGTACTGCAGTAGTGACCTGACAACATGTACTGTAGTAGTACCGAGATCACACATGAACTGTAGTAGTGACGTGACAACATGTACTGTGGTAGTACCGAGATCACACATGAACTGTAGTAGTGACGTGACAACATGTACTGTAGTAGCACCGCAGACCACACATGTACTGTAGTAGTGCCGTGACCACACATGTACTGTAGTAGCACGGCGGCAACACATGTACTGTAGTAGCGACGTGACAACATGTACTGTAGTAGTGCCGTGACCACACATGCACTGTAGTAGTGACATGACCACACATGTACTGTAGTAGCACGGTGACAACATGTACTGTAGTAGTGATGTGACAACATGTAGTAGTTCCGTAACCACACATGTACTGTAGTACCACCGTGACCACACATGTACTGTAGTAGTGCCGTGACCACACATGTACTGTAGTAGCACGGCGGCAACACATGTACTGTAGTAGCGACGTGACAACACATGTACTGTAGTAGTGCCGTGACCACACATGTACTGTAGTAGGACAGTGGCAACACATGTACTGTACTAGCACGGTGACAACATGAACTGTAGTAGTGCCGCGACCACACATGAACTGTAGTAGGACAGTGGCAACACATGTACTGTACTAGCACGGTGACAACATGTACTGTAGTAGTACCACACATGTACTGTAGCAGCACGGTGACAACATGTACTGTAGTAGTGCCGTGACAACAAACCACGCGACACGTGCTGTAGTAGCACGGTGACAACATGTACCACACATGTAGTAGTGCCGTGACCACACATGTACTGTAGTACCACCGTGACCACACATGTAGCTGTAGTACTGTAGTAGTGACGTGACCACATGTACTGTAGTACCACCGTGACCACACACGTGGTGTAGTAGTGTAGCACATGTACTGTAGTAGTAGTGCCGTGACCACACATGTACTGTAGTAGTGCCGTGACCACACATGTACTGTAGTAGCACCGTGACCAAACATGTACTGTAGTAGTGGCGTGACCACACATGTACTGTAGTAGCACAGTGGCAACACATCTACTGTAGTAGGACAGTGGCAACACATGTACTGTACTAGCACGGTGACAACATCAACTGTAGTAGTGCCGTGACCACACATGTACTGTAGTAGTGACATGGCAACATGTAGTGTAGTAGTGCCGTGACCACACATGTACTGTAGTACCACCGTGACCACACATGTAGTGTAGTATAATCGTGACCACACATGTACTGTTGTACCACCGTGACCACACATGTGCTGTAGTAGTGCCGTGACCACGAATGTACTCTGATAGTGCCGTGACCACACATATACTGTGGTAGTGCAGTGATCACAGATGTACTGTAGTACCACCGTGACCACACATGTACTGTAGTAGTGGCGTGACCACACATGTACTGTAGTAGCACAGTGACAACAGGTACTGTAGTAGGACGGTGGCAACACATGTACTGTAGTAGTGCCGTGACCACATATGTACTGTGGTATAGCCGTGACCACACATGTACTGTAGTAGTACAGTGACCACACATGTACTATAGTAGAACGGTTGCAACACATGTACTGTAGTAGAGCCGTGACCACACATGTACTGCAGTAGTGACGTGACAACATGTACTGTAGTAGTACCGAGATCACACAGGTACTGTAGTAGTGACGTGACAACATGTACTGTGGTAGTACCGAGATCACACATGAACTGTAGTAGTGACGTTACAACATGTACTGTAGTAGTACCGAGATCACACATGAACTGTAGTAGTACGGTGACCACACATGTACTGTAGTAGTACCGTGACAACACAGGTACTATAGTAGTGACGTGACAACATGTACTGTAGTAATGCCGTGACCACACCTGTAATGTAGTAGTGACGTGACAACATGTACTTTAGTAGTACCGTGACCACACATGTACTTTAGTAGTGATGTGACAACATGTACTGTAGTAGCACGGTGACAACATGTACTGTAGTAGTGACGTGACAACATGTACTGTAGTAGTGCCGTGACCACACATGTACTGTAGTACAACGGTGACATGTACATAGTACTGTACTGTAGTAGCCGTGACCACATGTACTGTAGTAGTGCCGTGACCACACATGTGCTGTAGTAGCACTGTGACAACATGTACTGTAGTAGTGACGTGGCCACACATGTACTGTAGTATTGCCGTGACCACATGTACTGCATTAGTGCCGTGACCATACATGCACTGTAGTAGTACCGTGACCACACACATGTACTGTAGCACCCGTGACCATGACGTGACAACACACGTACTGTTGTACCACCGTGACCACACACCGTGACCACACATGTGCTGTAGTATTGCCGTGACCACGAATGTACTCTAGTAGTGCCGTGACCACACATGTACTGTAGTAGCACGACGGCAACACATGTACTGTAGTAGTGACGTCACAACAGGTACTGTAGTAGTGCCGTGACCACACATGTACTGTAGTAGTGACGTGACAACATGAACTGTAGTAGTACCGTGACCACACATGTACTGTAGTAGTGACGTGACAAAATGTACTGTGGTAGTGCCGTGACCACACATGTACTGTAGTACCACCGTGACCACACATGTACTGGAGTAGTACCGTGACCACACATGTACTGTAATAGTGCCGTGACCACACATGTACTGTAGTAGCACGGCGGCAACACATTTACTGTAGTAGTGACGTGACAACAGGTACTGTAGTAGTGCCGTGACCACACATGTACTGTAGTACCACCGTGACCACACATAAAATGTACTAGTGCAGTGACCACACATGTACTGTAATAGTGCCGTGACCACACATGTACTAAAGTAGCACGGCGGCAACACATGTACTGTAGTAGTGACGTGACAACAGGTAATGTAGTAGTGCCGTGACCACACATGTAATGTAGTAGCACGGTGACAACATGTACTGTAGTGGTACCGTGACCACACATGTACTGTAGTAGCACGACGGCAACACATGTACTGTAGTAGTGACGTGACAACAGGTACTGTAGTAGTGCCGTGACCACACATGTACTGTAGTAGTGACGTGACAAAATGTACTGTGGTAGTGCCGTCACCACACATGTACTGTAGTACCACCGTGACCACACATGTACTGTAGTAGTACCGTGACCACACATGTACTGTAGTAGTGACATGACAACACATGTACTGCAGTAGCACGGCGGCAACACATGTACTGTAGTAGTGACGTGACAACATGTACTGTAGTAGTGATGTGACAACATGTACTGTAGTAGTACCGTGACCACACATGTACTGTAGTAGTGACCGTGACCACATGTACTGTAGTAGTGCCGTGACCACACATGTACTGTAGTAGCACGGCGGACCACACATGTACTGTAGTAGTGACGTGACAACAGGTACTGTAGTAGTGCCGTGACTACACATGTACTGTAGTAGCACGGCGGCAACACATGTACTGTAGTAGTGACGTGACAACAGGTACTGTAGTAGTGCCGTGAACACACATGTACTGTAGTACTGTAGTAGTACTGTAGTGGTGACAACTCATGTACCACCGTGACCACAATACCTGTGACCACACACACATGTACTGTAGTAGTAGCACGGCGGCAACATATGCTACTGTAGTAGTGACGTGACAACAGGTACTGTAGTAGTGCCGTGACCACACATGTACTGTAGTAGTGCCGTGACCAACACATGTACTGTAGTAGTAGTGATGTGACAACATGTACTGTAGTAGTACCGTGACCAATATGTAGTACCACCGTGACCACACATACTGTAGTAGTGCCGTGACCACACACCGTATAGTGCCGTACATGTACTGTAGTAGCACGGCGGCAACACACGTACTGTAGTAGCACCGATATGACAACATGTACTGTAGTAGTGCCGTGACCACACATGTACTGTAGTAGTGACATGACAACATGTACTGTAGTAGTGCCGTGACCACACATGTACAGTAGTAGTGCCGTGACCACACTTGTACTGTAGTAGCACGGCGGCAACACATGTACTGTAGTAGTGCCGTGACAACACATGTACTGTAGTAGTGACATGACAACATGTACTGTAGTAATGACGTGACAACATGTTCTGTAGTACCACCGTGACCACACATGTACTGTAGTATAGCCGTGAAAACACATGTTCTGTTGTACCACCGTGACCACACATGTACTGTAGTAGTGCCGTGACCATGAATGTACTCTAGTAGTGCCGTGACCACACATGTACTGTGGTAGTGCAGTGACGACAGATGTACTGTAGTACCACCGTAACCACATATGTACTGTACTAGTGGCGTAACCACAGATGTACTGTAGTAGGACAGTGGCAACTCATGTATTGTAGTAGTGACGTGACAACATGTACTGTAGTAGGACGGTGGCAACACATGTACTCTAGTAGTACCGTGACCACACATGTACCGTAGTAGTGGCGTAACCACACATGTACTGTAGTAGGACAGTGGCAACACATGTACTGTAGTAGGTCGGTTCCAACACATGTACTGTAGTAGAGCCGTGATCACACATGTACTGCAGTAGTGACGTGACAACATGTACTGTAGTAGTACCGAGATCACACATTGACTGTAGTAGTGACGTGACAACACATGTACTGTAGTAGCACAGTGACAACAGGTACTGTAGTAGGACGGTGGCAACACATGTAGTAGTACCGTGACCACACACTCTAGTAGTACCGTGACCACACATGTACTGTAGTAGTGCCGTGACCACACATGTACTGTAGTAGAACAGTGACCACACATGTACTGTAGTAGCACGGTTGCAACACATGTACTGTAGTAGAGCCGTGATCACACATGTACTGCAGTAGTGACGTGACAACATGTACTGTAGTAGTACCGAGATCACACATGAACTGTAGTAGTACGGTGGCAACACATGTACTGTAGTACCACCGTGACCACACATGTAATGTAGTAGTACCATGACCACACATGTACTGTAGTAGCACGGCGGCAACACATGTACTGTAGTAGTGACGTGACAACAGGTACTGTAGTAGTGCCGTGACCACACATGTACTGTAGTAGTGACGTGACAACATGAACTGTAGTAGTGCCGTGACCACACATGTACTGTAGTAGCACGGTTGCAACACATGTACTGTAGTAGAGCCGTGATCACACATGTACTGCAGTAGTGACGTCACAACATGTACTGTAGTAGTACCGAGATCACACATGAACTGTAGTAGTACGGTGGTAACACATGTACTGTAGTACCACCGTGACCACACATGTAATGTAGTAGTGCCGTGACCACACATGTACTGTAGTAGTGCCATGACCACACATGTACTGTAGTAGCACGGCGGCAACACATGTACTGTAGTAGTGACGTGACAACAGGTACTGTAGTAGTGCCGTGACCACACATGTACTGTAGTAGTGACGTGACAACATGAACTGTAGTAGTGCCGTGACCACACATCTACTGTAGTAGTGCCATGACCACACATGTACTGCAGTAGCACGGCGGCAACACATGTACTGTAGTAGTGACGTGACAACATGTACTGTAGTAGTGATGTGACAACATGTACTGTAGTAGTACCGTGACCACACATGTACTGTAGTACCACCGTGACCACACATGTACTGTAGTAGTGCAGTGACCACACATGTACTGTAGTAGTGCCGTGACCACACATGTACTGTAGTAGCACGTCGGCAACACATGTACTGTAGTAGTGACGTGACAACAGGTACTGTAGTAGTGCCGTGACCACACATGTACTGTAGTACCACCGTGACCACACATGTACTGTAGTAGTGCCGTGACCACACATGTACTGTAGTAGCACGGCGGCAACACATGTACTGTAGTAGTGACGTGACAACATGTACTGTAGTAGTGCCGTGACCACACATGTACTGTAGTAGCACGGTGACAACATGTACTGTAGTGGTACCGTGACCACACATGTACTGTAGTACCACCGTGACCACACGTACTGTAGTAGTGCCGTGACCACACATGTACTGTAGTAGCACGGCGGCAACATATGTACTGTAGTAGTGACGTGACAACAGGTACTGTAGTAGTGCCGTGACCACACATGTACTGTAGTAGTGCCGTGACCACACATGTACTGTAGTAGTGATGTGACAACATGTACTGTAGTAGTACGGTGACCACACATGTACTGTAGTACCACCGTGACCACACATGTACTGTAGTAGTGCCGTGACCACACATGTACTGTAGTAGTGCCGTGACCACACATGTACTGTAGTAGCACGGCGGCAACACATGTACTGTAGTAGTGACATGACAACATGTACTGTAGTAGTGCCGTGACCACACATGTACTGTAGTAGTGACATGACAACATGTACTGTAGTAGTGCCGTGACCACACATGTACAGTAGTAGTGCCGTGACCACACTTGTACTGTAGTAGCACGGCGGCAACACATGTACTGTAGTAGTGCCGTGACAACACATAACTGTAGTAGTGCCGTGACCACACATGTACTGTAGTAGTGACATGACAACATGTACTGTAGTAGTGACGTGACAACATGTACTGTAGTACCACCGTGACCACACATGTACTGTAGTATAGCCGTGAAAACACATGTACTGTTGTACCACCGTGACCACACATGTGCTGTAGTAGTGCCGTGACCATGAATGTACTCTAGTAGTGCCGTGACCACACATGTACTGTGGTAGTGCAGTGACGACAGATGTACTGTAGTACCACAGTGACCACACATGTACTGTAGTAGTGGCGTAACCACACATGTACTGTAGTAGGACAGTGGCAACACATGTACTGTAGTAGCACAGTGACAACATGTACTGTAGTAGGACGGTGACCACACATGTACTGTAGTAGTACCGTGACCACACATGTACTGTAGTATAGCCGTGACCACACATGTACTGTAGTAGTACAGTGACCACACATGTACTGTAGTAGGTCGGTTCCAACACATGTACTGTAGTAGAGCCGTGATCACACATGTACTGCAGTAGTGACGTGACAACATGTACTGTAGTAGTACCGAGATCACACATTGACTGTAGAAGTGACGTGACAACACATGTACTGTAGTAGCACAGTGACAACAGGTACTGTAGGAGGACGGTGGCAACACATGTACTCTAGTAGTACCGTGACCACACATGTACTGTAGTAGTGCCGTGACCACACATGTACTGTAGTATAGCCGTGACCACACATGTACTGTAGTAGCACGGTTGCAACACATGTACTGTAGTAGAGCCGTGATCACACATGTACTGCAGTAGTGACGTGACAACATGTACTGTAGTAGTACCGAGATCACACATGAACTGTAGTAGTACGGTGGCAACACATGTACTGTAGTAGTACCGTGACCACACAGGTAGTGTAGTACTGACGTGACCACATGTACTGTAGTAGTGCCGTGACCACACATGTACTGTAGTAGTGCCGTGACCACACATGTACTGTAGTAGCACGGCGTCAACACATGTACTGTAGTAGTGACGTGACAACATGTACTGTAGTAGTGACGTGACAACATGTACTGTAGTAGTGACGTGACAACATGTGTACTGTAGTAGTGCCGTGACCACACATGTACTGTAGTAGTGCCGTGACCACACATGTACTGTAGTAGCACGGCGGCAACACATGTACTGTAGTAGTGACGTGACAACATGTACTGTAGTAGTGTAGTGTCGTGACCATGTACCGTAGTACCGACACATGTACTGTAGTAGCACGGAGGCAACACATGTACTGTAGTAGTGACGTGACAACATGTACTGTAGTAGTGCCGTGACCACACATGTACTGTAGTAGCACGGGGGCAACATATGTACTGTAGTAGTGACGTGACAACATGTACTGTAGTAGTGCCGTGACCACACATGTACTGTAGTAGTGAGATGACAACATGTACTGTAGTAGTGCAGTGACCACACATGTACTGTAGTAGTGACATGACAACATGTACTGTAGTAGTGCCGTGATCACACATGTACAGTAGTAGTGCCGTGACCACACATGTACTGTAGTAGCACAGTGACAACAGGTACTGTAGTAGAACGGTGGCAACACATGTACTCTAGTAGTGCCGTGACCACTCATGTACTGTTGTAGTGCCGTGACCACTATGTACTGTAGTATAGCCGTGACCACACATGTACTGTAGTAGTGCCGTGACCACACATGTACTGTAGTACCACCGTGACCACACATGTACTGTAGTAGTACCGTGACCACACATGTACTGTAGTAGTACCGTGACCACACATGTACTGTAGTAGCACGGTGACAACACATGTACTGTAGTAGTGCCGTGACCACACATGTACTGTAGTAGTGCCGTGACCACACATGTACTGTAGTAGTGACGTGACAACATGTACTGTAGTAGTGCCGTGACCACACATGTACTGTAGTAGTGCGGTGACAACATGTACTGTAGTAGTGCCGTGACCACACATGTACTGTAGTAGTACCGTGACCACACATGTACTGTAGTAGTGACGTGACAACATGTACTGTAGTAGTGCCGTGATCACACATGTACTGTAGTAGCACGGTGACAACATGTACTGTAGTGGTGCCGTGACCACACATGTACTGTAGTAGTGCCGTGACCACACATGTACTGTAGTAGCACCACGGCAACACATGTACTGTAGTAGTGACGTGACAACATGTACTGTAGTAGTGCCGTGACCACACATGTACTGTAGTAGCACGGAGGCAACACATGTACTGTAGTAGTGACGTGACAACATGTACAGTAGTAGTGCCGTGACCACACATGTACTGTAGTAGCACGGAGGCAACACATGTACTGTAGTAGTGACGTGACAACATGTACAGTAGTAGTGCCGTGACCACACATGTACTGTAGTAGGACGGTGGCAACACATGTACTGTAGTAGTGACGTGACAACATGTACAGTAGTAGTGCCGTGACCACACATGTACTGTAGTAGCACGGTGACAACATGTACTGTAGTAGTGCCGTGACCACACATGTACTGTAGTAGTAGCAGGTAGTAGTGACCGTGACACAGGTACTGTAGTAGTGACGTGACAACATGTACTGTAGTAGTGCCGTGACCACACATGTACTGTAGTAGTGCCGTGACCACACATGTACTGTAGTAGTGCCGTGACCACACATGTACTGTAGTAGTACCGTGACCACACATGTACTGTAGTAGTGCCGTGACCACACATGTACTGTAGTACCACCGTGACCACACATGTACTGTAGTAGTACCGTGACCACACATGTACTGTAGTAGTGCAGTGACGACACATGTACTGTAGTGTTGCCGCGACCACACATTTACTGTAGTACCACCGTGACCACACATGTACTGTATACTGTAGTATAGCCGTGACCACATGTACTGTAGTAGTGCCGTGACCACACATGTACTGTAGTAGCACGGTGACAACACATGTTTTGTAGTAGTGCCGTGACCACCAAGAAACTGTAGCAGTCTCGTGACCACACAGAAACTGTAGTAGTGGCCTGACCACACAAAAATTGTAGTAGCACAGTGACATCACAGAAACTGTGCCCTGCCCTGACCATAGCGTTAATTTTGTAACAGCAGTAAGATTACCATAAGTCTCGTGCCGTGTTAAGTGTAGGTCGGGTGGACAAAATGTAGGAGAGAGAGAGAGAGAGAGAGAGAGAGAGAGAGAGAGAGAGAGAGAGAGAGAGAGAGAGAGAGAGAGAGAGAGAGAGAGAGAGAGAGAGAGAGAGAGAGAGAGAGAGAAAGTGTGTGTGTGTGAGAGGGAGAGAGAGAAATACACACGGTACACGGTGTCTTGGCGCAGTATAATATGGTAGATATCACGAACCAACCAAAACAGACTTGAAGTGGTTTGGACCTTATTTAACACTCTCCATGTGCAGCCATATATTAGTGAGAGATAATTCATGATATAACTGTCAGACTGAAGGGCCAATTGTTTACCCTGTTGTGGGGTTGGCCATCGTCCGCCTTTGTGTACAGGAACTTGAAGGGCCGGGTAAAACAAATATCAAGTATATACAGGAACATAAATCTTGAAATGGGTTAACAATTTATCTGATTGTAATATAATGAATTTGTCATACCTCACAGTAAATGTATTATAAGTATACATATGATATAAGTCATTGTAATACTTCTTGGAAAGTATATGCATTCATACACATGACAAATCAAACAAATATTCCTGATACACAGACTAAAGCAAACTAGAATACAATTTGGAAACAAAGAATACAATTTGGATACCAGGAAAGCCCAGCTGAGACAGAAAGAGAAACCAGTTGAGGCATATTTAATACAAACAGAAACCACTTGAGACATCTTGAATACAGGCAGAAAGCAGTTGAGACATCTTAAATACAAACAGATACCACTTGAGACATCTTGAATAAAGGCAGAAAGCAGTTGAGACATCTTGAATACAAACAGATACCACTTCAGAAATCTTGAATACAGACAGAAACCACTTGAGACATCTTGAATACAGACAGAAACCAATTGAGACATCTTGAATACAAACAGATACCACATCAGACATCTTGAATACAAACAGAAACCACTTGAGACATCTTGAATACAAACAGAAACCACTTCAGACATCTTGAATACAAACAGAAACCACTTGAGACATCTTGAAAACAGACAGAAACCACTTGAGACATCTTGAATACAAACAGATACCACATCAGACATCTTGAATACAAACAGAAACCACTTGAGACATCTTGAATACAGACAGAAACCACTTGAGACATCTTGAATAGAAACAGAAACTACTTGAGACATCTTGAATACAAACAGATACCACTTGAGACATCTTGAACACAAACAGAAACCACTTGAGACATCTTGAATACAGACAGGAACCACTTGAGACATCTTGAATACAAACAGGAACCACTTGAGACATCTTGAATACAAACAGAAACCACTTGAGACATCTTGAATACAAACAGAAACCACTTCAGACATGTTGAATAAAGACAGGAACCACTTGAGACATCTCGAATACAGGCAGAAAGCAGTTGAGACATCTTGAATACAAACAGATACCACTTGAGACATATTGAATATAAACAGAAAGCAGTTCAGACATCTTGAATACAAACAGATACCACTTGAGACATCTTGAATACAGACAGAAACCACTTCAGACATCTTGAATACAAACAGAAACCACTTCAGACATCTTGAATACAGGCAGAAAGCAGTTCAGACATCTTGAATACAAACAGATACCACTTCAGACATCTTGAATACAGACAGGAACCACTTCAGACATCTTGAATAAAGGCAGAAAGCAGTTGAGACATCTTGAATACTAACAGATACCACTTCAGACATCTTGAATACAGACAGGAACCACTTCAGACATCTTGAATACAAACAGATACCACTTGAGACTTCTTGAATACAGGCAGAAGGCAGTTGAGACATCTTGAATACAAACAGATACCACTTCAGAAATCTTGAATACAGACAGAAACCACTTCAGACATCTTGAATACAAACAGATACCACTTCAGACATCTTGAATACAAACAGAAACCACTTGAGACATCTTGAATACAAACAGAAACTACTTGATACATCTTGAATACAAACAGAAACTACTTCAGACATCTAAAATACAGACGGGAACCACTTGAGACATCTTGAATACAAACAGATACCACTTCAGAAATCTTGAATACAAAGAGAAACCACTTCAGACATCTTGAATACAAACAGAAACCACTTGAGACATCTTGAATACAAACAGAAACCACTTGAGACATCTTGAATACAAACAGATACCACTTGAGACATCTTGAATACAAACAGAAACCACTTGAGACATCTTGAATACAAACAGAAACCACTTCAGACATCTTGAATACAAACAGAAACCACTTGAGACATCTTGAATACAAACAAAAACCACTTCAGACATGTTGAATACAGACAGGAACCACTTGAGAGACATCTTGAATACAGGCAGAAAGCAGTTGAGACATCATGAATTCAAACAGATACCACTTGAGACATCTTGAATACAAACAGATACCACTTGAGACATCTTGAATACAGGCAGAAAGCAGCTGAGACATCTTGAATACAGGCAGATACCACTTGAGACATCTTGAATACAAACGGAAACAACTTGAGACATCTTGAATACAAGCCGAAATCAGTTGAGACATCTTGATCAAACAGAAAGCAGTTGAGACATCTTGAATACAGGCAGATACCACTTGAGACATCTTGAATACAAACAGATACCACTTGAAACATCTTGAATACAAACGGAAACCACTTGAGTCATCTTGAATACAAGCCGAAATCAGTTGAGACATCTTGAATACAAACAGAAAGCAGTTGAGACATCTTGAATACAGACAGATACCACTTGAGACATCTTGAATACAGACAGATACCACTTGAAACATCTTGAATACAAACGGAAACCACTAGAGACATCTTGAATACAAGCCGAAATCAGTTGAGACATCTTGAATACAAACAGAAAGCAGTTGAGACATCTTGAATACAGACAGATACCACTTGAAACATCTTGAATACAGACAGATACCACTTGAAACCTCTTGAATACAGGCGGAAAGCAGTTGAGACATCTTGAATACAAACAGAATCCACTTGAGACATTGAAAACAAACAGACCACTTGAGACATAAACAGAAACCAATTGAGACACAAGCAGAAACCATTTGAGATACAAACAGAAACCACTTGAGACATTGTGAAAACAAACAGAAACAAGTTGAGACACAAACAGAAACTACTTGAGACACAAACAGAAACTACTTGAGACATGTGGAATGCAAACAGACACCAGTTGAGACATGTAGAATACAAACAGAAACCATTTGAGACAGAAACAGAAACCAGTTTAGACAGAAACAGAAACCAGTTGAGACAAGTTGCAAAAACCAATAACTTGACAAATGCCAGTTCTAAAATGTTAGGGCGTGTTGATTGCTACACATGCTATGGTATCTTATCGATTTTTTAGACCTAGTGGGGTGGTGCAGAAGTTTACTGTCTCCATTACAACTTGGCATCTGCTTAGCCGGATGTTTCTCCATTGTTCCGTCTGCTTGATCACATTTGTTTGTACTTTTTTTCTGTCTGTTTGTTCAGACAGGTTGGTACTCTATCGTTGTTCAGACAGGTTGGTACTCTATCGTTGTTCGTACTTGACCACGTAATGTAGTACAGAAATATTTATATGGGTAAACAGTTATGTGGGTTCTTAATTATTCTGCAGACATTAGTTCTGATATTCTTGGTAACAAGATTCACGACATTGTCATCAAAAGCTCGTTCCTTGGTAATTTATAAAATGACTTCTTTATAAACCTCTGGAAATACCGGGGAAGTATTGGGTACAGGCCGCGTGTTGTGTGTCGTGTCCGTTACCAACGCGTTGCCTCCAACTCTTGATATGAGTCTGTGGCTTCAGCCTCGACCTGTTATTACATACATAAACCAAACTCTGTACACATGCTGGAAGATCAGTCCTCTTGGATACCTACAAAGTCGACTAACTATTGCCTATTATTCACCACACACGACAACATAAAGCTTGGAGAACATATCTTAGATAGGCGTTCAACAGTTGCTAAATCTGATTTGCTGGAATGCTTACTAAAACTTCGATTAAACTTTCTTTATCAACAGCCGTGAGTCACTTCTTCACGAAATACTGTCATCGATCAATTCCTCCTTTGTGATGGTTGTAAGAGTGAGACACACCAGTCCTAATGTATCCGTGGCCGTCCAACACGTTGAACGGGGCTTTCCTCACGATAAGGTGTTTGATGGCGCGCCAAGGTCCTCCCTCCCCTCGATTGTTGAAAGACAACTGTCGATACATGTAGGCTTCTTGTAATGCTGCTAGCAAAAGGCTCCAATGACGTGGCACTACACATTACAAGTAGTATTTCCCTTTTCACGATCCGCTTTCCATGTTCGGCTAAGTGTTACCACACATTTATACAATATTTCAAATAACACCACATCAAACAAAACCAGTGCGTATTCGAAAAAAGCCCAACTACCTCAGATGGAAACACAATCTCACAACACTACCTCAGGTGACAACAACATATCTTTCACATTAGCCCAGTCAAATTAGCCATTTCTTTTAGCCAAGGTCGGGAACAAATGATGAAGAAACGAAACTTGGCATATATCTTCCATGGACATATACCAAACGTCCCCTAAAATCCCACTTGAGCTAAATCCACAGTGCACGTGCAAACATGCATACCCTACGATAATTTTTCTTCTAAGAAAATCATGCTTTAACAGAAATGCTCATAAAATCTAAATTTATAAATATAATCTCATCCAATTTAACAGATATAATTGATTATAGTGCAGGTGTATACAAATACTTTAAAAAGTAGAAAATAATTATTTGCCTCACGTGCACATCCCGATTTGTTCTAAAAATAGATTTTTAAGAAATTGTGACCATTGGTCTGAATTTTGGCCTGGAACTTTTTGATATGAAGTTTAATTGGTCTTATACAGACATGAATAAATTGCCCTATGATTTATCTATCCAATGGTACCAAATGACCAAAAATGCGTTCGCACTCGCATAACGTCACGACAGTATAGTGAATATTAAAGCACAAAAAAAGAGCTAATAACTTTCTTAATTTAAACAATACTTACACGAAATTTTCTGTCGGATTCGGGCTGGTATACTTTGATAAAGGCTTCTTACATTGACAAGAGAAAAGTCTCTCCAGATTTCCCCGACGATGCGGATGAGGTCATCTTTGGTGTTAATGTCTTGCACTCCATGATACGTGAGGCACCCCCAAAACATAGCCGATATCACCTTTCAGCTGTCATGATCCGTGCGGACCCCTTAACATTCGGGCAGTAAACTTTCATTTATTTTGCGCCAAATAAACACTTTGCTATCTCTGCCAATCACTACTTGTGTCTCATCGATAAATATGATATTTCGCCACTCATTTCGGGTCCAATGCAATTTAATGCGACAAAATCGTAAACGGCGTTCCCTGTTGACCGATGATATTGTGATTTTCTTTGATACTTGCCGCCGCCTGTAGCCCTCAGTGAACAATCGTAGAAACAGTTCTACTAGACACTGTATGAGTTGATTGTGCATTAACTTTAGTTGTAATGTCATTCAAACTACTCCGCCGATTTCTTTTAACGATACGAAATACTTTTCTATCACCCCTTGGTGACGATTTTCTCGGGCTTTCACTTCTTGGTCTGTGTTTGTTCAATCTGACTTGATCATAACGCTTGATACAGTGTTGTACAGTTCTTGGATTGATTTCAAGTAAATCTGCGATTTTGTAACTAGATTTACCTTGCCGTGATACAGTTATGATAACATCTTTCTGATCAGGGTAAGTTGACAGCCGTGAGACGGCATCTTCAAGCAGACGATATTCCGAAGGTAAGCAAAGGGAAATAACTGCAAAAATATACTCGCTATCATTTACACACCATTAAGAAAAAACATGCGAAATTTCGTAGCGATGTTTGCCGATTTGCCAAAACGCGAAGCCATATTAATTCGTCAAACGTTGTGACCCGACACTGCGCAACTATTTTTGCGAACTCACTTTTGTCCACTGACTGTAGCTGGAAGACATATTTCATTTAAACATTTAAATTGAAACTGGCAAAATGCAAAATTTCATTGATTTGCATACCAGCCAGAAAGCTGTGTTGGCCCCGACCTCTATCCCCTGGCTTTGTAATAACCAGTATGCATGAGTCTTATCTTACTGATAAACATTTTAATACTTTCATGGCAAATTGAACATTTTCTGAAAGTGTTAAAATATAATAACAATTCACAAAAACCCACGAATGGCTGAAACAATTCCCTGAAGCGGTAAACTGCCACTTGCTCCTTTTTTCCACTTAAGGGGTCCTACGGTGCACAGTATTGATCAAATGTTTGACTTTTTGTCAGCGAATAGTTTAAGACGAACAGTTAGCAATTAAGTTTAACAGAGTCCATTTTGTGTAGCTTACTTGGTTGGTAAGGAATACATATCTTGCCACAACCCTTTCTCTTCCAAGTGATTTGAGAAGGCCTCTGGTATTACCATTCGCTGAAGCAAATGCAGTAACAGTCTTATAAAGTGTCTAGCTTGATGGACCAATTTGATTTGATGATTTGTGAGAAATCGATCGCATGTGCTTCTCACAACATTTCTATCCTTGCTTCCATGTTTTCTCTTCAAGATAGTTTTGTGAGGGTCTCTAGCAATGGCATACTGAAGCATATCCACATTTCAATCTGCTAGTTCCACGGACAAGTTTTATTTCACGATGGATCCAACAGAGTGTTGTATCATATGCAGCAAAGGTTTATCTCCTGGTGATATTGTCACCGTCACAAGAGGTCTAACAGCCTTACTGCTAAGTAGTATAAGGCGCAAAGATGGAATTGCTGAAACATTATCTGGAATATCTTCAGTTTCAGTACATGTAAACTGCCGGAAAGATTACACTCGTGAATCTTCTATAATTTTGAAGTTCGAACGATTAGTTCCAAAGATTCCATTCTTGACATGGCTGAATATCGTGGTTATGTGTGCGGTCGAGCTGTTATTGAACGGATATCAAGCGCCATAGATTTAGTGGCTGCCGAAGCCAGGTATCACCTTACATGTTATAAGAAATTCTTTAACAGACCGAGGGAAGGGTAGATGAAAAACTTACCAGAGCCTTTGATGATTTGTTGGAATTTCTGGAACAAAATGATGAATGTCAGTTTTCAACAGAGGATCTCGTGAGCAAACTGAGAGAATTTCATGTTGATGGTGAGATTGAATGTAGTGAAAAAACCCTGAGATAAAAACTGCTAGCTCAGTTTGGTGATAGTGTTATCTTTTCTAGCATTCGAGGAAGGAAACCGTCATTTTGCATTAGAAATACTGGCCACAAGATCCTTAGCGATGCATGGTATTGTCAGAAGTTGGGGAAACCCTGGAGAAGAACGGTTGCGCATACTGAAAACAGCTGCGGATATCATACGGGTGGATATCAGGTCAATGCTTTGTGATACTGACCATTACACTGCTGCTGCTGCTTTTCATAATCACATCATGAATGTGCCTAATACTCTCAGTGTTTTGGTCGAAATGATTGCAAACAAAGATAGGAAAAGGTTGCTACAAGGAAAAGGAAGGCATCTGTTATTTGTCACCAAATACTCTCAGCAACAAGAGAAAGATCATTTCTTTCTATGATACAACTTGGTTTAGCTGTGTATATTCACCGACAAATTGGATCTAAGCACCTTCTGGATGTTATGTTAGCCTTGGGAGTGTGTTCATCGTATAATGAGGCTATTTCCTATGAACATTCTCCAATGGCTGCAGATCATGAGATTGGTGAATACAGTATGGGTGGAACCATGTGTGTCACACCAGGTAGTTCTGTCTGTATACCTGATGTTATCAAGCGCAACAAAGCTGTTTCAGCAGACAATGTCAGGTCCAAATCAATTGATATTTTGACTTGTTCATTTCAGAGCAAGAAAGGTTTGCTTGGTTTGACTGTTGATGACATTTCCAATGCCCGAAAGCTGACCTCTTCTAGCTCTGTGCATATTCTTTGGGATACGCTTTGGATGAGTGGAGTATGGGTGGAATTGGAGGTCACTCCCTCCTGGAGTGGATTCATGGAGTGTGCCAGAAGTGTTGACAATTATGAAGTATCTGTGCTGGCATATTCTGCTGACAAATGCAGGAAACATGGACAGAAAACATTTGACCAACCTCTATGTGAGAAAGCTGTTGATATTGTAGCTTCCCACCAGAACAAAAGTAGCTTCAGTTGTTGCCAGACTTGGTGGTTTCTATCTCCGTATGTCTTTCGTGGGTTCGGTCGGTTATATTGGACGGCAGTGAGCTATGGTCACTCATCTATGCCTCTGACTGTGGAGAGGTCACGCTTATGCAAGAGCATTGAGGGCTCATACTCTGACACAGTTACCAATAGCTGTTGTTGCCTTGCAGAAGGTCAGCCTGGATGAAACAAGTAAAGCTTGTCTGAAGACTTTTTATAAGGAAGTTCAAACCAAGCATGTGGTCCCTGATGAACTTCCAGCAATTGCCAATGTCACAAACCTTGTCGAAAAACTGACTACAGTTATGGAATTTGAATCGTCTCAAAGCAGAACTGCCAAGTTGTGGTGTCAATATTTAGAGCAAGTTTCTTTGATACACCAGTTCATTCGAGCTGCAAGGATCGGAGACTGGGATCTTCATCTTGATGCTACCCGCACGATGATACCATATTTTCATGCTGCAGGACATACTTGCTTATGCCAAAAGTGTCCATTTATATGTTCAACAGATGTCACAACTGGGAGATATTATGCCCAAGGATGAATTTAAAGCTTTTACCAGGTTTGGTGGTTTTACTGTCAGGCGAAGTGGCAAGATGTGGGCTGGCATCTGGACAGACATGACAATTGAACAGGTTCAAATGCGGGCGATGAAGACATTTGGTCGTCTCACTCCGGGACGAGGACTGACAGACAGTGTGTTGGCGCAATGGATCTTGGCAATGCCTGGTTGTACTGAAATGATTCAGTACTTCGAGAAATTCTGTGAGACCAGATTTTGTATTGTTGACCACCACGTAGAACTAAGGACGTCTAGAAATAAGAGGGACACCAGTGACGTTAACAAGCTGATTGAATGGCTATTAACTCATTCTCCATTTGAACAAGGACAGGAACTGGCCTCCTTGAATAGTGGAATTGTAGGGAAAGAAGACATTACATGCGATTATGCACTTGCAACTGGAGATTCTGTGATGAAGAATATAGTTGGCAAAAGCTTTGGAGATCTGCATATTCCAAGAAAAAACAGAGTACTCCCCCTATCTGTCATGAACAACTCAATCAATATACAGAATTTGGTTATAGATGTCAATACCATGCAACTTTTCCATCGCATCCTGTGCCTCATGAAAACAGATGCTGACTTTTTATCCTGTTTGAAATATGAACTTTCTCCATGTCGTCTATCAGACAGACAGACAGATAGATTTTATTCAGTAATAGTGGCAAACTGGCCCATGTTACAATTGTTGTTACAACATTTTTGTTGTCACGTGGTAAGAAAATAGAAAAGCTATATTAAACACTGTTTCAAACATTTTTGGAGAATACACATTTGAGAAATGTTGCTATTGTTTAAACGGTATGTCTACTTTGTGAATTACACAAATTTATCATTTGGGATTTACATACATTTTTGCCATCGAGAAATCTTAAATACTTTATTCTCAAATCATTAAATTCTGGACATTGTAGTAAAATATGAAATTCATCCTGGACTTGTCCGCTGTTACAATGGTTACATAAGGTGTACTGTATTTCAGCATCCTTGTTTCGTCTCGTTGCATTCACATTCAAATTACAGGGCTCGATTTAGTGCTTTGTTACTTGCACTGATGCTAGCCAATATTACAAAGTGCAACGTAGTTATTAGTCTAACTTGCACCAGATGCAGGTCAATTTGTGAGTGGGTAAACTTCTGAATAAAACATCTAAATAATTCAATAGCATACTCCATTCATTACATATTACCATAAAAGCAGTGCAACTGGAATTTGGCTGGTGCAACTAGGTTTTTATCTCAGGTTGCACCTGGTTCAAGTAGGTTTTCATCTCTTAAATCGAGCCCTGAATTATGGAGCGAATTCGGAATTTACAAACCACCCTCAGTAACGTCTTATCATGAAACAAGTATACGCTTCAGGGTAAAATCCTAATTTTACAAGACTATAATTACTCAAAAAATGTGAAGCTTGTACATTGCCTTGCCAATATTGGACATATCCACTAATCTTTGCTTGAAGACATACAAGAACAATTTTTCATCTACGTGTGAATACCCCCAGGCAAACAGTAAGAGACGGATATCTGAAACCCAGTTCCTTTTACCTCTGTCATCCAGCTCTTTCAACATGTTATAACATTGATGTGGATATCTGTTTACACCCATTCAAACCAATTTAATCCAATATTGAACAGCTCTGTGTCTACTTTAAACAAACATCTTCGATGAGTACTCGATGAAACAAACCCCGAAAAATCTGTCATGTACTCTGTCATTGATTCTTTGTCAGGCAAACCAAGCCTTCCACATGATGAGGCCCCAAAGCAGAACATACAATGATAGACACTCTGGAAGCAATTGCATCATTGTGCTTGATGAGTATGGCGAGTCTGTGTCCACAAAGTCGGAGAGCATCCCGATATCTGAGCACTGATATTGTCTTCAGAGTCGGAAAGCATCCCGATATCTGAGCACTGATATTGTCTTCAGAGTCGGAAAGCATCCCGATATCTGAGCACTGATATTGTCTTCAGAGTCGGAGAGCATCCCGATATCTGAGCACTGATATTGTCTTCAGAGTCGGAGAGCATCCCGATATCTGAGCACTGATATTGTCTTCAGAGTCGGAGAGCAGCCCGATATCTGAGCACTGATATTGTCTTCAGAGTCGGAGAGCATCCCGATATCTGAGCACTGATATTGTCTTCAGAGTCGGAAAACATCCCGATATCTGAGCACTGATATTGTCTTCAGAGTCGGAGAGCATCCCGATATCTGAGCACTGATATTGTCTTCAGAGTCGGAGAGCATCCCGATATCTGAGCACTGATATTGTCTTCAGAGTCGAGAGCATCCCGATATCTGAGCACTGATATTGTCTTCAGAGTCGGAGAGCATCCCGATATCTGAGCACTGATATTGTCTTCAGAGTCGGAGAGCATCCCCATATCTGAGCACTGATATTGTCTTCAGAGTCGGAGAGCACCCCGATATCTGAGCACTGATATTGTCTTCAGAGTCGGAGAGCAGCCCGATATCTGAGCACTGATATTGTCTTCAGAGTCGGAGAGCAGCCCGATATCTGAGCACTGATATTGTCTTCAGAGTCGGAGAGCATCCCGATATCTGAGCACTGATATTGTCTTCAGAGTGGGAGAGCATCCCGATATCTGAGCACTGATATTGTCTTCAGAGTCGGAGAGCACCCCGATATCTGAGCACTGATATTGTCTTCAGAGTCGGAGAGGAGCCCGATATCTGAGCACTGATATTGTCTTCAGAGTGGGAGAGCAGCCCGATATCTGAGCACTGATATTGTCTTCAGAGTCGGAGAGCATCCCGATATCTGAGCACTGATATTGTCTTCAGAGTGGGAGAGCATCCCGATATCTGAGCACTGATATTGTCTTCAGAGTCGGAAAGCATCCCGATATCTGAGCACTGATATTGTCTTCAGAGTCGGAAAGCATCCCGATATCTGAGCACTGATATTGTCTCCAGAGTCGGAAAGCATCCCGATATCTGAGCACTGATATTGTCTTCAGAGTCGGAGAGCATCCCGATATCCGAGCATTGATCTTGTCTTCAGAGTGGGAGAGCATCCCGATATCTGAGCACTGATATTGTCTTCAGAGTGGGAGAGCATCCCGATATCTGAGCACTGATATTGTCTTCAGAGTGGGAGAGCATCCCGATATCTGAGCACTGATATTGTCTTCAGAGTCGGAGAGCAGCCCGATATCTGAGCACTGATATTGTCTTCAGAGTCGGAAAACATCCCGATATCTGAGCACTGATATTGTCTTCAGAGTCGGAAAGCATCCCGATATCTGAGCACTGATATTGTCTTCAGAGTCGGAAAGCATCCCGATATCTGAGCACTGATATTGTCTTCAGAGTCGGAGAGCATCCAGATATCCGAGCATTGATCTTGTCTTCAGAGTGGGAGAGCATCCCGATATCTGAGCACTGATATTGTCTTCAGAGTCGAGAGCATCCCGATATCTGAGCACTGATATTGTCTTCAGAGTCGGAGAGCATCCAGATATCTGAGCACTGATATTGTCTTCATAGTCGGAGAGCATCCCGATATCTGAGCACTGATATTGTCTTCAGAGTCGAGAGCATCCCGATATCTGAGCACTGATATTGTCTTCAGAGTCGGAGAGCATCCCGATATCTGAGCACTGATATTGTCTTCATAGTCGGAGAGCATCCCGATATCTGAGCACTGATATTGTCTTCAGAGTGGGAGAGCATCCCGATATCTGAGCACTGATATTGTCTTCAGAGTCGGAGAGCATCCCGATATCTGAGCACTGATATTGTCTTCAGAGTCGGAGAGCATCCCGATATCTGAGCACTGATATTGTCTTCAGAGTCGTAGAGCATCCAGATATCTGAGCACTGATATTGTCTTCAGAGTCGAGAGCATCCCGATATGTGAGCACTGATATTGTCTTCAGAGTCGGAGAGCAGCCCGATATCTGAGCACTGATATCGTCTTCAGAGTGGGAGAGCATCCCGATATCTGAGCACTGATATTGTCTTCAGAGTCGGAGAGCATCCCGATATCTGAGCACTGATATTGTCTTCAGAGTCGGAGAGCAGCCCGATATCTGAGCACTGATATTGTCTTCAGAGTCGGAGAGCATCCCGATATCCGAGCACTGATATTGTCTTCAGAGTCGGAGAGCACCCTGATATCTGAGCACTGATATTGTCTTCAGAGTCGGAGAGCAGCCCGATATCTGAGCACTGATATTGTCTTCAGAGTCGGAGAGCAGCCCGATATCTGACCACTGATATTGTCTTCAGAGTCGGAGAGCATCCCGATATCTGAGCACTGATATTGTCTTCAGAGTGGGAGAGCATCCCGATATCTGAGCACTGATATTGTCTTCAGAGTCGGAAAGCATCCCGATATCTGAGCACTGATATTGTCTTCAGAGTCGGAAAGCATCCCGATATCTGAGCACTGATATTGTCTTCAGAGTCGGAAAGCATCCCGATATCTGAGCACTGATATTGTCTTCAGAGTCGGAGAGCATCCCGATATCCGAGCATTGATCTTGTCTTCAGAGTGGGAGAGCATCCCGATATCTGAGCACTGATATTGTCTTCAGAGTGGGAGAGCATCCCGATATCTGAGCACTGATATTGTCTTCAGAGTGGGAGAGCATCCCGATATCTGAGCACTGATATTGTCTTCAGAGTCGGAGAGCATCCCGATATCTGAGCACTGATATTGTCTTCAGAGTCGGAAAACATCCCGATATCTGAGCACTGATATTGTCTTCAGAGTCGGAAAGCATCCCGATATCTGAGCACTGATATTGTCTTCAGAGTCGGAAAGCATCCCGATATCTGAGCACTGATATTGTCTTCAGAGTCGGAGAGCATCCAGATATCCGAGCATTGATCTTGTCTTCAGAGTGGGAGAGCATCCCGATATCTGAGCACTGATATTGTCTTCAGAGTCGAGAGCATCCTGATATCTGAGCACTGATATTGTCTTCAGAGTCGGAGAGCATCCCGATATCTGAGCACTGATATTGTCTTCAGAGTCGGAGAGCATCCCGATATCTGAGCACTGATATTGTCTTCAGAGTCGGAGAGCATCCCGATATCTGAGCACTGATATTGTCTTCAGAGTCGAGAGCATCCCGATATCTGAGCACTGATATTGTCTTCAGAGTCGGAGAGCATCCCGATATCTGAGCACTGATATTGTCTTCATAGTCGGAGAACATCCCGATATCTGAGCACTGATATTGTCTTCAGAGTCGGAGAGCATCCCGATATCTGAGCACTGATATTGTCTTCAGAGTCGGAGAGCATCCCGATATCTGAGCACTGATATTGTCTTCAGAGTGGAGAGCATCCCGATATCTGAGCACTGATATTGTCTTCAGAGTCGGAGAGCATCCCGATATCTGAGCACTGATATTGTCTTCAGAGTCGTAGCATCCCGATATCTGAGCACTGATATTGTCTTCAGAGTCGGAGAGCATCCCGATATCTGAGCACTGATATTGTCTTCAGAGTCGGAGAGCATCCCGATATCTGAGCACTGATATTGTCTTCAGAGTCGGAGCATCCCGATATCTGAGCACTGATATTGTCTTCAGAGTCGGAGAGCATCCCGATATCTGAGCACTGATATTGTCTTCAGAGTCGGAGAGCATCCCGATATCTGAGCACTGATATTGTCTTCAGAGTCGGAGAGCATCCCGATATCTGAGCACTGATATTGTCTTCAGAGTCGGAGAGCATCCCGATATCTGAGCACTGATATTGTCTTCAGAGTCGGAGAGCATCCCGATATCTGAGCACTGATATTGTCTTCAGAGTCGGAGAGCATCCCGATATCTGAGCACTGATATTGTCTTCAGAGTCGGAGAGCATCCCGATATCTGAGCACTGATATTGTCTTCAGAGTCGGAGAGCATCCCGATATCTGAGCACTGATATTGTCTTCAGAGTCGGAGAGCATCCCGATATCTCTGAGCACTGATATTGTCTTCAGAGTCGGAGAGCATCCCGATATCTGAGCACTGATATTGTCTTCAGAGTCGGAGAGCATCCCGATATCTGAGCACTGATATTGTCTTCAGAGTCGAGAGCATCCCGATATCTGAGCACTGATATTGTCTTCAGAGTCGGAGAACATCCCGATATCTGAGCACTGATATTGTCTTCAGAGTCGGAGAGCATCCCGATATCTGAGCACTGATATTGTCTTCAGAGTCTTCAGGTCGAGAGCATCCCGATATCTGAGCACTGATATTGTCTTCAGAGTCGAGAGCATCCCGATATCTGAGCACTGATATTGTCTTCAGAGTCGGAGAGCATCCCGATATCTGAGCACTGATATTGTCTTCAGAGTCGGAGAGCATCCCGATATCTGAGCACTGATATTGTCTTCAGAGTCGGAGAGCATCCCGATATCTGAGCACTGATATTGTCTTCAGAGTCGGAGAGCATCCCGATATCTGAGCACTGATATTGTCTTCAGAGTCGGAGAGCATCCCGATATCTGAGCACTGATATTGTCTTCAGAGTCGGAGAGCATCCCGATATCTGAGCACTGATATTGTCTTCAGAGTCGGAGAGCATCGATATCTGAGATATTGTCATCAGAGTCGAGAGCATCTGATATCTGAGCACTGATATTGTCTTCAGAGTCGGAAAGCATCCCGATATCTGAGCACTGATATTGTCTTCAGAGTCGGAAAGCATCCCGATATCTGAGCACTGATATTGTCTTCAGAGTCGGAAAGCATCCCGATATCTGAGCACTGATATTGTCTTCAGAGTCGGAGAGCATCCCGATATCTGAGCATTGATCTTGTCTTCTTCAGAGTGGGAGAGCATCCCGATATCTGAGCACTGATATTGTCTTCAGAGTGGGAGAGCATCCCGATATCTGAGCACTGATATTGTCTTCAGAGTGGGAGAGCATCCCGATATCTGAGCACTGATATTGTCTTCAGAGTCGGAGAGCAGCCCGATATCTGAGCACTGATATTGTCTTCAGAGTCGGAAAACATCCCGATATCTGAGCACTGATATTGTCTTCAGAGTCGGAAAGCATCCCGATATCTGAGCACTGATATTGTCTTCAGAGTCGGAAAGCATCCCGATATCTGAGCACTGATATTGTCTTCAGAGTCGGAGAGCATCCAGATATCCGATATTGCTTCAGAGTCGGAGCATCCCGATATCATTGATCTTGTCTTCAGAGTGGGAGAGCATCCCGATATCTGAGCACTGATATTGTCTTCAGAGTCGAGATCATCCCGATATCTGAGCACTGATATTGTCTTCAGAGTCGGAGAGCATCCAGATATCTGAGCACTGATATTGTCTTCAGAGTCGGAAAGCATCCCGATATCTGAGCACTGATATTGTCTTCAGAGTCGGAAAGCATCCCGATATCTGAGCACTGATATTGTCTTCAGAGTCGGAGAGCATCCAGATATCCGAGCATTGATCTTGTCTTCAGAGTGGGAGAGCATCCCGATATCTGAGCACTGATATTGTCTTCAGAGTCGAGATCATCCCGATATCTGAGCACTGATATTGTCTTCAGAGTCGGAGAGCATCCAGATATCTGAGCACTGATATTGTCTTCAGAGTCGGAGAGCATCCCGATATCTGAGCACTGATATTGTCTTCAGAGTCGAGAGCATCCCGATATCTGAGCATTGATATTGTCTTCAGAGTCGGAGAGCATCCCGATATCTGAGCACTGATATTGTCTTCATAGTCGGAGAGCATCCCGATATCTGAGCACTGATATTGTCTTCAGAGTGGGAGAGCATCCCGATATCTGAGCACTGATATTGTCTTCGGAGTCGGAGAGCATCCCGATATCTGAGCACTGATATTGTCTTCAGAGTCGGAGAGCATCCCGATATCTGAGCACTGATATTGTCTTCAGAGTCGGAGAGCATCCCGATATCTGAGCACTGATATTGTCTTCAGAGTCGGAGAGCATCCCGATATCTGAGCACTGATATTGTCTTCAGAATCGGAGAGCATCCGGATATCTGAGCATTGATATTGTCTTCAGAGTCGGAGAGCATCCCGATATCTGAGCACTGATATTGTCTTCAGAGTCGGAGAGCATCCCGATATGTGAGCATTGATCTTGTCTTCAGAGTGGGAGAGCATCCCGATATCTGAGCACTGATATTGTCTTCAGAGTCGAGAGCATCCCGATATCTGAGCACTGATATTGTCTTCAGAGTCGGAAAACATCCCGATATCTGAGCACTGATATTGTCTTCAGAGTCGGAGAGCATCCCGATATCTGAGCACTGATATTGTCTTCAGAGTCGGAGAGCATCCCGATATCTGAGCCCTGATATTGTCTTCAGAGTCGGAGAGCACCCCGATATCTGAGCACTGATATTGTCTTCAGAGTCGGAGAGGAGCCCGATATCTGAGCACTGATATTGTCTTCAGAGTCGGAGAGCAGCCCGATATCTGAGCACTGATATTGTCTTCAGAGTCGGAGAGCATCCCGATATCTGAGCACTGATATTGTCTTCAGAGTGGGAGAGCATCCCGATATCTGAGCACTGATATTGTCTTCAGAGTCGGAAAGCATCCCGATATCTGAGCACTGATATTGTCTTCAGAGTCGGAAAGCATCCCGATATCTGAGCACTGATATTGTCTCCAGAGTCGGAAAGCATCCCGATATCTGAGCACTGATATTGTCTTCAGAGTCGGAGAGCAGCCCGATATCTGAGCATTGATCTTGTCTTCAGAGTGGGAGAGCATCCCGATATCTGAGCACTGATATTGTCTTCAGAGTGGGAGAGCATCCCGATATCTGAGCACTGATATTGTCTTCAGAGTGGGAGAGCATCCCGATATCTGAGCACTGATATTGTCTTCAGAGTCGGAGAGCAGCCCGATATCTGAGCACTGATATTGTCTTCAGAGTCGGAAAACATCCCGATATCTGACCACTGATATTGTCTTCAGAGTCGGAAAGCATCCCGATATCTGAGCACTGATATTGTCTTCAGAGTCGGAAAGCATCCCGATATCTGAGCACTGATATTGTCTTCAGAGTCGGAGAGAGCATCCAGATATCCGAGCATTGATCTTGTCTTCAGAGTGGGAGAGCATCCCGATATCTGAGCACTGATATTGTCTTCAGAGTCGGAGAGCATCCCGATATCTGAGCACTGATATTGTCTTCAGAGTCGGAGAGCATCCAGATATCTGAGCACTGATATTGTCTTCAGAGTCGGAGAGCATCCCGATATCTGAGCACTGATATTGTCTTCAGAGTCGAGAGCATCCCGATATCTGAGCACTGATATTGTCTTCAGAGTCGGAGAGCATCCCGATATCTGAGCACTGATATTGTCTTCATAGTCGGAGAGCATCCCGATATCTGAGCACTGATATTGTCTTCAGAGTCGGAGAGCATCCCGATATCTGAGCACTGATATTGTCTTCGGAGTCGGAGAGCATCCCGATATCTGAGCACTGATATTGTCTTCAGAGTCGGAGAGCATCCCGATATCTGAGCACTGATATTGTCTTCAGAGTCGGAGAGCATCCCGATATCTGAGCACTGATATTGTCTTCAGAGTCGTAGAGCATCCAGATATATGAGCACTGATATTGTCTTCAGAGTCGAGAGCATCCCGATATGTGAGCACTGATATTGTCTTCAGAGTCGGAGAGCATCCCGATATCTGAGCACTGATATCATCTTCAGAGTCGGAGAGCATCCCGATATCTGAGCACTGATATTGTCTTCAGAGTCGGAGAGCATCCCGATATCTGAGCACTGATATTGTCTTCAGAGTCGGAGAGCATCCCGATATCTGAGCACTGATATTGTCTTCAGAGTCGGAGAGCATCCCGATATCTGAGCACTGATATTGTCTTCAGAGTCGGAAAGCATCCCGATATCTGAGCACTGATATTGTCTTCAGAGTCGGAGAGCATCCCGATATCTGAGCACTGATATTGTCTTCAGAGTCGAGAGCATCCCGATATCTGAGCACTGATATTGTCTTCAGAGTCGGAGTGGAGCCCGATATCTGAGCACTGATATTGTCTTCATAGTCGGAGAGCATCCCGATATCTGAGCACTGATATTGTCTTCAGAGTCGGAGAGCATCCCGATATCTGAGCACTGATATTGTCTTCAGAGTCGGAGAGCATCCCGATATCTGAGCACTGATATTGTCTTCAGAGTCGGAGAGCATCCCGATATCTGAGCACTGATATTGTCTTCAGAGTCGGAGAGCATCCCGATATCTGAGCACTGATATTGTCTTCAGAGTCGGAGAGCATCCCGATATCTGAGCACTGATATTGTCTTCAGAGTCGGAGAGCATCCCGATATCTGAGCACTGATATTGTCTTCAGAGTCGGAGAGCATCCCGATATCTGAGCACTGATATTGTCTTCAGAGTCGGAGAGCATCCCGATATCTGAGCACTGATATTGTCTTCAGAGTCGGAAAGCATCCCGATATCTGAGCACTGATATTGTCTTCAGAGTCGGAGAGCATCCCGATATCCGAGCACTGATCTTGTCTTCAGAGTGGGAGAGCATCCCGATATCTGAGCACTGATATTGTCTTCAGAGTGGGAGAGCATCCCGATATCTGAGCACTGATATTGTCTTCAGAGTCGGAGAGCATCCCGATATCTGAGCACTGATATTGTCTTCAGAGTCGGAGAGCATCCCGATATCTGAGCACTGATATTGTCTTCAGAGTCGGAGAGCATCCCGATATCTGAGCACTGATATTGTCTTCAGAGTCGGAGAGCATCCCGATATCTGAGCACTGATATTGTCTTCAGAGTCGGAGAGCATCCCGATATCTGAGCACTGATATTGTCTTCAGAGTCGGAGAGCATCCCGATATCTGAGCACTGATATTGTCTTCAGAGTCGGAGATCCCGATATCTGAGCATCCCGATATCTGAGCACTGATATTGTCTTCAGAGTCGGAGAGCATCCCGATATCTGAGCACTGATATTGTCTTCAGAGTCGGAGAGCATCCCGATATCTGAGCACTGATATTGTCTTCAGAGTCGGAGAGCATCCCGATATCTGAGCACTGATATTGTCTTCAGAGTCGGAGAGCATCCCGATATCTGAGCACTGATATTGTCTTCAGAGTCGGAGAGCATCCCGATATCTGAGCACTGATATTGTCTTCAGAGTCGGAGAGCATCCCGATATCTGAGCACTGATATTGTCTTCAGAGTCGGAGAGCATCCCGATATCTGAGCACTGATATTGTCTTCAGAGTCGGAGAGCATCCCGATATCTGAGCACTGATATTGTCTTCAGAGTCGGAGAGCATCCCGATATCTGAGCACTGATATTGTCTTCAGAGTCGGAGAGCATCCCGATATCTGAGCACTGATATTGTCTTCAGAGTCGGAGAGCATCCTGATATCTGAGCACTGATATTGTCTTCAGAGTCGGAGAGCATCCCGATATCTGAGCACTGATATTGTCTTCAGAGTCGGAGAGCATCCCGATATCTGAGCACTGATATTGTCTTCAGAGTCGAGAGCATCCCGATATCTGAGCACTGATATTGTCTTCAGAGTCGGAGAGCATCCCGATATCTGAGCACTGATATTGTCTTCAGAGTCGGAGAGCATCCCGATATCTGAGCACTGATATTGTCTTCAGAGTCGAGAGCATCCCGATATCTGAGCACTGATATTGTCTTCAGAGTCGGAGAGCATCCCGATATCTGAGCACTGATATTGTCTTCAGAGTCGGAGAGCATCCCGATATCTGAGCACTGATATTGTCTTCAGAGTCGGAGAGCATCCCGATATCTGAGCACTGATATTGTCTTCAGAGTCGGAGAGCATCCCGATATCTGAGCACTGATATTGTCTTCAGAGTCGGAGAGCATCCCGATATCTGAGCACTGATATTGTCTTCAGAGTCGGAGAGCATCCCGATATCTGAGCACTGATATTGTCTTCAGAGTCGGAGAGCATCCCGATATCTGAGCACTGATATTGTCTTCAGAGTCGGAGAGCATCCCGATATCTGAGCACTGATATTGTCTTCAGAGTCGAGAGCATCCCGATATCTGAGCACTGATATTGTCTTCAGAGTCGGAGAGCATCCCGATATCTGAGCACTGATATTGTCTTCAGAGTCGGAGAGCATCCCGATATCTGAGCACTGATATTGTCTTCAGAGTCGGAGAGCATCCCGATATCTGAGCACTGATATTGTCTTCAGAGTCGAGAGCATCCCGATATCTGAGCACTGATATTGTCTTCAGAGTCGGAGAGCATCCCGATATCTGAGCACTGATATTGTCTTCAGAGTCGAGAGCATCCCGGTATCTGAGCACTGATATTGTCTTCAGAGTCGGAGAGCATCCCGATATCTGAGCACTGATATTGTCTTCAGAGTCGGAGAGCATCCCGATATCTGAGCACTGATATTGTCTTCAGAGTCGAGAGCATCCGGATATCTGAGCACTGATATTGTCTTCAGAGTCGGAGAGCATCCCGATATGTGAGCACTGATATTGTCTTCAGAGTCGGAGAGCATCCCGATATCTGAGCACTGATATTGTTTTTAGAGTCGGAAAGCATCCCGATATCTGAGCACTGATATTGTCTTCAGAGTGGGAGAGCATCCCGATATCTGAGCACTGATGTTGTCTTCAGTTCTGAAACACCATTGACCATGAAACATTGTAAATTCCTGTCCAATGGTAAAACAAGTCACATTGATAAAGGCTCTGACACAACAATTTCATGAGCTCAATATCCCAGTGAAACAAACCAGTGCAGATGCCGACCTTCTCATTGTACAAACAGTTATTGATTGTGCTGATAATAGGCACAAAGTCATTGCTGTTGGGTCTGATGTTGATCTTCTGGTGCTCCTCATCCAATTGTGTGCTTCAGAAAGATTGTACTTCCTTAAAACTGGGAGCGGAAAGACTGCTGATTGGCTATATAACATTTCGTTGTTACGGCAAGAATTGCCGGAGAGGTTCATTTCTTGGTTGCTCTTTCTCCATGCCATGACTGGTTTTGACACTACATCAGCCTTGTACAGACAGGGAAAGAAAAAAGCTGTCATGTTGTTCACAAAACGACAGAACTTGCAACCACTTGTCAAAGCGTTCCATAATCTATTATCCACAAAGGACATAGTTGCGTTTGCAGGAGAGCAGTTCTTACTGGCATTGTATGGAGCACCAAAGTCTGGTAAATCCCTGAATGAGCACAGATATCATTGTTTCACAAGAGCCGTTTCCAACTGTCCCATTCACACACAAATGCAGTTATCTGCCTTGCCACCTACATCGGCAGTGGCGAGAGAACATTATCTGAGGGTTTATCTGCAAGTGCAGCAATGGCTTGGAAGAAGTCTTCCACCAAATGAATGGGGATGGCAAACTGTTTGTGGCCAGCTCAAGCCAATAACAACCCGTGACCCCCCAGCACCAGATACATTGATCAACGTGGTCAAATGCAATTGTAAAACAGATTGTGAGCGTATGTGTTGGTGCATAAAGGCAGGATTGAAATGTTCGCGTCTATGTGGATATTGTCACGGTAGTTGCAGCAATGCAAACACAGTATACCTTGCAGAGGAGGATGAAGAAGATTATGAACTACCAACTGATGAAACATCTCATGAATTGTCTCCCAGCGACGCTGATGAGAGTGAAGTTGAAGATGAGCCACAGCCTTCAACTTCATCCAGACTGACAAGGAAAAGAAAATTATCTCTTTAGATCTTTAATCATATGATATTTTCTTCAAATTGTGAGAATCCAAGGGCGATAACTCTTTCTAAAGCATGGAAATGGCTACTTAAATGAGTGTTTATGAAATTATAAAATTTCACTTGCTTGATTTGTGGGTGTAAAAAATCAAATTATTGCAGTTGTTGGGCCATTTATTGAGTTTTCATTGACTTCTAAAAATGCCCAAAAATTGCCAATTTTCAGTTACTGTCAAAATGGAAAAATATGATTTTATTGAGTTATATTTTGGTGGTTTGTGGTAAAAAAAGACATTGAACAATACACTTCAAGGTCTTTTGGACATATCTAAGCTTTATCATTATACCTATAGGTCTCTGTGTCACCATAGGGTAAAAAGATATAAAAATTATACTTTAAGCACAAAATAGGGCCACAACTCCGAAATGAGAAATTGTTTTTCTTTCTAAATTAATAGTCAACAATCTTGAGATATATTCAATCAGGTGTCAAACTTTTATGTTATTATGTACAGAAACAAAGAAGTTCTTCTAGGTTAGCTAAAGTATGCATGCACTATGGATTTAGCTCAAGTGGGATTTTAGGGGACTTTTAGTATGTTATGTAGGAAGGTTTGTAGAACATCTCTGCTAAGTTTTATTTCTTCATCATTGTCTCTTGACCTTTTTAATAATTTGACTGTTCTAACATTGTTTACTCAGATGTGATGACAACATTTCTACAGATGACAACACTTCCACAGATGACAGCACTTCCAAAAATGACAACACTACAGCAGAAAATAACACTACAGCAGATCACAAAACAACAGCAGATAACAACACTACAACAGATCAAACCACTACAGCAGATAACAACACTACAGCAGATAACACTACAGCAGATAACAACACTACAGCAGGTAACAACACTACAGCAGATCACAACACTACAACAAATAAAAACGAAACTGTAGTTCACAACAATGCAGCAGATAACAACACTACAGCAGATAACAACACTAAAGCAGATAACAAAACTACATCAGATCACAACACTACAGCAGATCATAACACTACAGCAAATAAAAAAACAACTGCAGATCACAACACTACAGCAGATAACAACACTACAGCAGATCAGAACACTACAGCAGATAACAAACACTAGAACTAATAAAACCCAACAGCAGATCACAACACTACAGCAGATCACAACACTACAGCAGATCACAACACTACAGCAGATCACAACACTACAGCAGATAGCAACACTACAGCAGATAACAATACTAGAGCAGATATAAACACAACAGCATATAACAACAATACAGCAGATAACAACACTACACCAGATCACAACACTACAGCAGATAGCAGGAAACAACACTACAGCAGATCACAACACTACAGCAGATAACAACACTACAGCAGATAACAACACAACAGCAGGTCAAACCACTACAGCAGATAACAACACTTCAGCAGATAACAACACTATAGCAGATAACAACACTACAGCAGATAACAATACTACAGCAGATAGCAGATAACAACACTACAGCAGCTCACAACACTACAAGCACTACAGCAGATAACAACAATACAGCAGCTCACAACACTACAGCAGATAACAACACTACCGCAGATAACACTACAGCAGATAACAACAATACAGCAGCTCACAACACTACAAGCACTACAGCAGATAACAACAATACAGCAGCTCACAACACTACAGCAGATAACAATACTAGAGCAGATATAAACACAACAGCATATAACAACAATACAGCAGATAACAACACTACACCAGATCACAACACTACAGCAGATAGCAGGAAACAACACTACAGCAGATCACAACACTACAGCAGATAACAACACTACAGCAGATAACAACACAACAGCAGGTCAAACCACTACAGCAGATAACAACACTTCAGCAGATAACAACACTACAGCAGATAACAACACAACAGCAGGTCAAACCACTACAGCAGATAACAACACTTCAGCAGATAACAACACTACAGCAGATAACAACACTACAGCAGATCACAACACTACAGCAGATAACAACACTACAGCAGATAACAACACTACAGCAGATAACAATACTACAGCAGATAGCAGATAACAACACTACGGCAGATAACAACACTACAGCAGATCACAACACTACAGCAGATCACAACACTACAGCAGATAGCAACACTACAGCAGATAGCAACACTACAGCAGATAACAACACTACAGCAGATCACAACACTACAGCAGATCACAACACTTGAATGCTTCGCTGCTATATCGGAACTACCCACCCTATTCAAACCAGACAACTCTACTTGCAAGTGCGACGCAGCAGCAGGAAATGCGTTCTCTGGGAAAACAAAGGTATACCCTACACACACTCGAGGTTCCAGAAGAAATTGCGATCCCCTACTGTATCTCCACTTTGGAGAACCTGTACAACTGCATCCTCTGGGAGGGTCCAAGTGGGTATAGCTTCTATCTAGTCCAAACCCCAAACACACCCCCACACCCCCCACACACCCCCAAAAAAAACCAAAACCCTTACAATCATACATACGAAAAGACTGTATAATTTTCTAGTCCATCTAGAAAGGGTGCCCGGGTGTGGCCATGCAAACTGGTGTGGGTGTTTCTGTCGACCTGTCGGTCGACCAGTGTGTCGGCCAGTGTGTAGGACCGTGTGTCGGCCAGTGTGTCGGCCAGTGTCTCGACCAGTGTGTCGGCCAGTGTGTCGACCAGTGTGTCGGCCAGTGAGTCGACCTGTCTGTCGGCCAGTGTGTCGGCCAATGCGTTGGCCAGTGTGTTGGCCAGTGTGTCAATCAGTGTGTCGGGCAGTGTGTCGACCTGTCTCTCGGCTAGTGTGTCGGCCAGTGTCTCGACCAGTGTCTCGACCAGTGTCTCGACCAGTGTGTCGGCCAGTGTGTCGACCTGTCTGTCGGGCAGTGTGTCGACCAATGCGTCGGCCAGTGTGTTGGCCAGTGTGTCAATCAGTGTGTCGGCCAGTGTGTCGGCCAGTGTGTCGACCAGTGTGTCGGCCACTGTGTCGACCTGTCTCTCGGGCAGTGTGTCGGCAAGTGTGTCAACCACTGTGTCGGCCAGTGTGTCGGCCAGTGGGTCGATCAGTGTGTCGGCCAATGGGTCGGCCAGTGTGTCGGCCAGTGTGTTGACCAGTGTGTTGGCCAGTGTGTTGGACGGTGTGTCAACCAGTGTGTCTATCAATGTGTCTACCAGGTGTCTGCCAATGTGTCTACCAGTGTGTCGACCAATGTGTCTACCAGTGTGTCTACCAGTGTGCCGGCCAGTGGGTCTGCTAATGTGTCGGCCAGTGTGTCGACCAGTGTGTCGGCCACTGTGTCGACCAATGTGTCTACCAGTGTGTCGGCCAATGTGTCTGCCAGTGTTTCGGCCAGGGTGTCGACCAATGTGTCTACCAGTGTGTCGACCAATGTGTGTACCAGTATGTCGGCCAGTGTGTCGACCAATGTGTCTACCAGTGTGTCGGCCAATGTGTCTACCAGTGTGTCTACCAATGTGTCGACCAATGTGTGTACTAATGTGTCTACCAGTGTGTCGACCAATCTGTCTACCAGTGTGTCGGCCAGTGTGTCGACCAATGTGTCTACAAGTGTGTCTTCCAATGTGTCTACCAGTGTGTCGACCAATCTGTCTACCAGTGTGTCGGCCAGTGTGTCGACCAATGTGTCTACCAATGTGTCTACAAGTGTGTCTGCCAATGTGTCTACCAGTGTGTCTACCAATGTGTCGACCAATGTGTGTACCAATCTGTGTACCAATGTGTCTACCAGTCTGTCGACCAATGTGTCTACCAATGTGTCTACCAGTGTGTCTACCAGTGTGCCGGCCAGTGTGTCGACCAGTGTGTCGGCCACTGTGTCGACCAATGTGTCTACCAGTGTGTCGGCCAATGTGTCTGCCAGTGTGTCGGCCAGTGTGTCGACCAATGTGTCTACCAGTGTGTCGACCAATGTGTCTGCCAGTGTGTCGGCCAGTGTGTCGACCAATGTGTCTACCAGTGTGTCGACCAATGTGTCTACCAGTGTGTCGGCCAGTGTGTCGACCAATGTGTCTACCAGTGTGTCGGCCAATGTGTCGGCCAGTGTGTCGGCCAGTGTGCAGTGCTTCTAGGTCACCACAAAACCTTCCATAGAAACACGGCGGCTAGCGAAAGGTAGGTCCACTTTTTGGCCGATTCTAGCATTTGCCCCACCTAGTTGATATCTAGACGGGTCTCTTCTTGTTCCTCCTCTACGCTTTCTATTTCTTCGTCTTCGTCGTTGTCCAGCCTAGACAAGATGTCGACCAACAAAGTCGTGGTTTGCTCCACACGGGTAATACGGTTGTGGTGGTGGGTTCTCGCCATACCTTGTAGAGCCTTGTGGAACCAATACCAAAGCGCTTTTTTACCTCGTTTGCCGGAAGCACACTGCGAAGGACGTGGATTTCTTGAATCTGGTCTGGAGACAAATCTCTTTCGGGTGGCATGGTGGTTATTCCTGGGTATATATACACGATACTTCCCATATATCTATATGAAAACCCCATCCTCTCCCGATTATCACCTAATGCTCTATTGTTTTTCCAAACACAGTCTTTGCGATGCGGAACGAAGATGTCGTCAACGAATGTAGGTAGTCCTTCCAAAGGTTCTAGGTCCGTTCTTCCAAGATTGTCTGCCAGATAATTGACTTTTACGAGGTTGCTTTCCCGTGTTTTCCAGTAGTAGATGTGGTCCGATCGACATCTCGACCCGCAGGACCATTTTTAGGTTGCCTTTTGTGGAACATTTGTATACTACTCGTAGTGCTATACTTTTATACAGCAAAGTCATACCAAGGTTGGTAGTCCTGACGAAGGGTTAACCCTGTGACTTTAATCACAGAGAGCATCGTGACTTTAATCACAGGGAGCATCGGGACTTCAATCATAGGGAGCATCGGGACTTTAATCACAGAGAGCATCATGACTTTATTCGTAGGGAGCATCGTGACTTTAATCACAGAGATTTTAGTGACTTTAAACACAGAGATTTTAGTGACTTTTATCACAGAGAGCATCGTGACTTTAATCATAGGGAGCATCGTGACTTTAATCACAGGGAGCATCAAGACTTTAATCAAAGGGAGCATCATGACTTTAATCATAGGGAGCATCGTGACTTTAGTCACAGGGAGCATTTTGACTTTAATCATAGGGAGAATCGTGACTTTAATCACAGAGATTTTAGTGACTTTAAACACAGAGATTTTAGTGACTTTAATCACAGAGAGCATCTTGACTTTAATCATAGGGAGCATCGTGACTTTAATCACAGGGAGCATCAAGACTTTAATCAAAGGGAGGATCGTGACTTTAATCACAGGGAGCATATTGACTTTAATCATAGGGAGCATCGTGACCCTAATCATAGGGAGGATCGTGACTTTAGTCACAGGGAGCATATTGACTTTAATCATAGGGAGCATCGTGACTTTAATCACAGGGAGCATCTTGACTTTAATAACAGGGAGCATCGTGACTTTAATCACAGGGAGCATCGTGACATTAGTCACAGGGAGAATATTGATTGATATCATAGGGAGCATCGTGACTTTAATCATAGGGAGCATCATGACTTTAATCATAGGGAGGATCGTGACTTTAGTCGCAGGGATCATATTGACTTTAATCATAGGGAGCATCGTGACTTTCGTCACAGGGAGCTTCGTGACTTTCGTCACAGCGAGCATGGCAAATTTAATCACAGGGAGCATCGTGACTTTAATCACAGGGAGCAACGTGACTTTAATCACAGGGAGGACCGTGATTTTAATCACAGAGAGGATCGTGACTTTAATCACAGGGAGGACCGTGTTCTTAATCACAGGGAGAAACGTGACTTTAATCATAGGGAGCATTATCACTTTAATCACAGGGAGCATCGTGACTTTAATCACAGAGATTTTAGTGACTTTAAACACAGAGATTTTAGTGACTTTTATCACAGAGAGCATCGTGACTTTAATCATAGGGAGCATCGTGACTTTAATCACAGGGAGCATCAAGACTTTAATCAAAGGGAGCATCATGACTTTAATCATAGGGAGCATCGTGACTTTAGTCACAGGGAGCATTTTGACTTTAATCATAGGGAGAATCGTGACTTTAATCACAGAGATTTTAGTGACTTTAAACACAGAGATTTTAGTGACTTTAATCACAGAGAGCATCTTGACTTTAATCATAGGGAGCATCGTGACTTTAATCACAGGGAGCATCAAGACTTTAATCAAAGGGAGGATCGTGACTTTAATCACAGGGAGCATATTGACTTTAATCATAGGGAGCATCGTGACCCTAATCATAGGGAGGATCGTGACTTTAGTCACAGGGAGCATATTGACTTTCATCATAGGGAGCATCGTGACTTTAATCACAGGGAGCATCTTGACTTTAATAACAGGGAGCATCGTGACTTTAATCACAGGGAGCATCGTGACATTAGTCACAGGGAGAATATTGATTGATATCATAGGGAGCATCGTGACTTTAATCATAGGGAGCATCATGACTTTAATCATAGGGAGGATCGTGACTTTAGTCGCAGGGATCATATTGACTTTAATCATAGGGAGCATCATGACTTTAATCACAGGGAGCATCGTGACTTTAATAACAGGGAGCATCGTGACTTTAATCATAGGGAGGATCGTGACTTTAGTCACAGGGAGCTTATTGACTTTAATCACAGGGAGCATCGTGACTTTAATCATAGAAAGGATCGTGAATTTAATCACAGGGAGCATCGTGACATTAGTCACAGGGAGAGTATTTATTTATATCATAGGGAGCATCGTGACTTTAATCATAGGGAACATCATGACTTTAATCATATGGAGGATAGTGACTTTAGTCGCAGGGAACATATTGACTTTAATCATAGGGAGCATCGTGAATTTCGTCACAGTGAGCTTCGTGACTTTAATCACAGGGAGCATCGTGACTTAAATCATAGGGAGCATCCGGACGTTAATCATAGGGAGCATCGTCACTATAACCATAGGGAGCATCGTGACTTTAATCACAGAGAGCATCGTGACTTTCATCACAGAGAGCATCGTGACATTAATCACAGGGAGGATCGTGACTTTAACCATAGGGAGCATCATAATCTTAATCACAGAGAGGATCGTGAATTTAATCACAGGGAGCATCGTGACATTAGTCACAGGGAGAGTTTTGATTTATATCATAGGGAGCATCGTGACTTTAATCAAAGGGAGCATCATGACTTTAATCATAGGGAGGATCGTGACTTTAGTCGCAGGGAACATATTGACTTTAATCATAGGGAGCATCGTGAATTTCGTCACAGGGAGCTTCGTGACTTTAGTCGTAGAGAGCATAGTGACTTTAATCACAGAATGCATCATGACTTTCGTAACAGGGATTACGGTGACTTTAATCACAGGGAGTATCGTGACTTTAATCACAGAGAGCAACGTGTCTTTAATCACAGGGAGGACCGTGATCTTAATCACAGAGAGGATCGTGACTTTAATCACAGGGAGGACCGTGTTCTTAATCACAGGGAGCATCTTGACTATAATCACAGGGAGCTTCGTGACTTTAGTCGTAGAGAGCATCGTGACTTTAATCACAGGAAGCACCGTGATCTTAATCAGAGGGAGGATCGTGACTTTAGTCACAGGGAGCTTATTGACTTTAATCACAGGGAGCATCGTGACTTTAATCACAGAGAGGATCGTGAATTTAATCACAGGGAGCATCGTGACATTAGTCACAGGGAGAGTTTTGATTTATATCATAGGGAGCATCGTGACTTTAATCAAAGGGAGCATCATGACTTTAATCATAGGGAGGATCGTGACTTTAGTCGCAGGGAACATATTGACTTTAATCATAGGGAGCATCGTGAATTTCGTCACAGGGAGCTTCGTGACTTTAGTCGTAGAGAGCATAGTGACTTTAATCACAGAATGCATCATGACTTTCGTAACAGGGATTACGGTGACTTTAATCACAGAGAGTATCGTGACTTTAATCACAGAGAGCAACGTGTCTTTAATCACAGGGAGGACCGTGATCTTAATCACAGAGAGGATCGTGACTTTAATCACAGGGAGGCCCGTGTTCTTAATCACAGGGAGCATCTTGACTATAATCACAGGGAGCTTCGTGACTTTAGTCGTAGAGAGCATCGTGACTTTAATCACAGGGAGCATCGTGAATTTAAAAACAGAGAGCATCGTGACTTTAATCACAGGGAAGACCGTGATCTTAATCACAGAGATGATCGTGACTTTAGTCACAGGGAGGATCGTGACTTTAATCACAGGGAGCATCGTGTCTTTAATCACATGGAGCATGGCGACTTTAATTACAGGGATTACGGTGACTTGAATCACAGGGAGCATCGTGACTTTAATCATAGGGAGCATCGTCACTATAATCATAGGGAGCATCGTGACTTTCATCACAGAGAGCATCGTGACATTAATCACAGGGAGGATCGTGACTTTAATCATAGGGAGCATCCTAATCTTAATCATAGGGAGGATCGTGACTTTAATCTCAGGGAGCATCATTGACTTTAATCACAGAGATCATCGTGACTTCAATTATAGGGAGCATCATAATCTTAATCATAGGGAGGATCGTGACTTTAATCATAGGGAGAACCGTGATCGTGATCATAGGGAGCATCGTGACTTTAATCACATTGAGCATCGTGACTTTAATCACAGGTAGCATCATGACTTTAATCATAGGGAGGATCGTGACTTTAGTCAGAGAGAGCATCGTGACTTTAATCTCAGGGAGGACCGTGATCTTAATCACAGCGAGCAACGTGACTTTAATCATAGGGAGCATTATCACTTTAATCACAGGGAGCATCGTGACTTTAATCATAGAGTTTATCGTGACTTTAATCACAGGGAGCATCGTGACTTTCATCAGAGGGAGCTTTGTGACTTTAGTCGTAGAGAGAATCTTGATTTTAATCACAGAATGCATCATGACTTCGTCACAGGGAGCATGGCAAATTTAATCACAGGGAGCATCGTGACTTTAATCACATGGAGCATGGCGACTTTAATTACAGGGATTACCGTGACTTTAGTCACAGGGAGCATCGTGAATTGAAACACAGAGAGCATCGTGACTTTCATCACAGGGAGGACCGTGATCTTAATCACACGGTGGATCGTGACTTTAATCACAGGGAGCATCGTGACTTTAATCATAGGGAGGATCGTGACGTTAATCACAGGAACTTCGTGACTTTAGTCATAGAGAGCATCGTGACGTTAATCACAGAATGCATAATCACTTTCGTCACAGGGAGCATGGCAAATTTAATCATAGGGAGCATCGTGACTTTAATCACAGGGAGCAACGTGACTTTAATCATAGGGAGCATCGTGACTTTCATCACAGGGAGGACCGCGATCTTAATCACAGAGAGGATCGTGACTTTAATAAAAGGGAGCATCGTGCCTTTAATTACAGTGAGCATCGTGACTTTAATCATAGGAAGCATCGTGACTTTAACCACAAAGAGCATCGTGACTTTAATCATAGGGAGCATGGCGACTTTAATCACATGGATTACGGTGATTTTAATCATAGGGAGCATCGTGAATTTAAACACAGAGAGCATCGTGACTTTAATCACAGGGAGCATCGTGATCTTAATCACAGAGAGGATCGTGACTTTAATCACAGAGAGCATATTGACTTGAATCACAGAGAGCATCGTGACTTTAATCATAGGGTGCATCGTGTCTTTAGTCACAAAGAGGATCGTGACTTTAATCACAGAGAGCATATTGACTTGAATCACAGAGGGCATCGTGACTTTATTCATAGTGAGCATGGTGTGTTTAATCATAGGGAGCACCGTGACTTTCATCACAGGGAGCATTGTGTGTTTAATCATAGGGAGCACCGTGATCTTAATCATAGGGAGAATCATCACCATAATCACAGGGAGCATCATGACTTTAATCACAGAGAGGATCGTGACTTTAGTCACACGGAGCATCGTGGCTTTAAACACAGGGAGCATCGCGATTTTAATAATAGGGAGGACCGTGATCTTAATCATAGGGAGCATCATGACTTTAATCATAGGGAGCATCGTGTCTATAATCACAGAGAGCATCGTAACTTTAATCATAGGGAGCATTATCATTTTAATCACAGGGAGCATCGTGACTTTAATCACAGAGACCATCGTGACTTTAATCATAGGGAGCATGGTGAGTTTAATCATAGGGATCATCGTATCTTTAATCATAGGGAGCATCATTACTATAATCAGAGTGAGCATCGTGACTTTAATCATAGGGAGCATGGTGACTTTAATCACAGAGAGCATCATGACTTTAATCATAGGGATTATCGTGACTTTAGTCATAGGGAACATCATGACTTTCATCACAGGGAGCATGGCGAGTTTAATCACAGGGAGCATCGTGACTTTAATCACAGGGAGCATGGCGACTTTAATCACAGGGAGCATCGTGACTTTAATCACAGGGAGCATGGCGACTTTAATCACAGGGATTATAGTGACTTTAAACATAGGGAGCATCGTGACTTTAATCATAGGGAGCATCGTGAATTTAAACACAGAGAGCATCGTGACTTTAATCATAGGAAGCATCGTGACTTTAATCACAGGGAGCACCATGATCTTAATAATAGTGAGCATAATGACTTTAGTCACATGGATCCTCGTGACTTTAATCATAGTGAGCATCATGACTTTAATCATAGGGAGCATCATGACTTTAATCATAGGGAGCATCGTTACTATAATCACAGAGAGCATCGTGACTTTAATCACGGGGAGCATTGTGACTATCATCATAGTGAGCAGCGTGGCTTTTATCACAGAGAGCATCGTGTCTTTAATCACAAGGAGCATCGTGACTTTAATCTCAGGTAGCATCGTGACTTTAATCACAGAGAGCATCATCACTTTAATCACAGGGAGCATCGTGACTATTATCATAGGGAGCATTATCACTTTAATCACAGGGAGCATCGTTACTTTAATCAAACGGAACATTGTGACTTTCATCACAGGGAGCATGGTGACTTTAATCACAGGGAGCATCGTGACTTTAATCATGCTGAACATCATGACTTTAATCACAGGGAGCATCGTGATTTTAATCACAGGGAGCATCGTGACTTTAATCTCAGGTAGCATCGTGACTTTAATCACAGAGAGCATCGTGACTTTAATCTCAGGTAGCATCGTGTTTTTAATCACAGGGAGCATCGTGACTTTAATCACAGAGAGCATCATCACTTTAATCACAGGGAGCATCGTGACTATTATCATAGGGAGCATTATCACTTTAATCACAGGGAGCATCGTTACTTTAATCAAACGGAACATTGTGACTTTCATCACAGGGAGCATGGTGACTTTAATCACAGAGAGCATCGTGACTTTAATCATAGGAAGCAGAGTGACTTTAATCACAGGGAGCATCGTGACTTTAATCACAGGAGGCATCGTAACTTTAATCACAGGAAGCAGCGTGACTTTAATCACAGAGAGCATCGTGATTTTAATCACAGGGAGCATCGTGACTTTAATCACAGGGAGCATCATGACTTTCTTCACTGGGAGCATCGTGACTTTCATCTCAGGAAGCATCATGACTTTAATCCATGGAAACATCGTGACTTTAATCACAGAGAGCATCGTGACTTTAATCACAGAATGCATCGTGACTTTAATCACAAAATGCATCGTGACTTTAATCACAGAATGCATCGTGACTTTAATCACAGGTAGCACAGCCCTTCTGACTCTCTGGGTAATGCAGAAGGCTGCAATGTTGGGGAGTCTACATATTCTCCAGAAAGTTCTTGGTGGGTTCAACTTGGCAGCGGTTCTTGGGAGAAGTCCCATTCGCTGTCTGGGCTGCGTGTAGAGGGGTCTATGGCCCTGAGCTGATGACTGTGCCAGGATCATCCGAACCTTGTCTGCTGCATACTATTTTCAATCTGTAAAAAATAATAACTGGATATTTCTTGTGCGCCATAGTCCACCCTGAGCATGCCCAAAGCGCTACATATGAAAGAGCCACTAGAGTTTGTGAGCAAAATATGACAGTTCGTCAAAAAGGCCATCAGAATATTTGGCAGATGTAGGTTGTAGAAGAGTCCCTACTTGAAGGCTTCTAAGGATCAAGCATTTTTGATGGTAGAAAGAAGACGGTTCCACAGTGTTGGTGCTGCAAAGTTTAAAGTGTTTGAGATGACACTGCTTTCCTATTTCACAGTGTTTTAAATACCGGTTGATCGCAAAGTAGTAGATAGTATTCCCAGAAGTTATTCAGAAAGTTGTTTCGGCAAATATTTAATATATAAACTATAGAAGTTTTACTTAAATGACTTTGTTCTATTTCAGTCTAAGTGTCTTTTCAGTACTTTGTGAGACCTCCTCGCCCTGCAAAGCACGACTAAATGCGCCTAGGTACACTGCCGATCAAAGTTTGTAGGAAATCGTGACAGCATATCCAAATATTCGACCACTTCCTTTTTCATGTCCTACGTTTTCTAAGTCCTTTTGGGTTTATTCTGTCCTTCACTAGTCCCCACACATTCTCAATAGGGTTAAGATATGGGCTTCAGCTTGGCCAGTCTACAACTTGAACATTTCGTCCGACAACCACTGTGTAACCCGCAGTGTGTTCATGCTGGAAAATCCAATTATTTCATACAGTGTTCGGACCGTTGGAAGGAGTTGATCATTTAAGATGTCAACATATCGTTCCTGCGTCAAGTTCCAGTGAAAGTACACAACGGCGTCCCTCCACGTGATGATATCCCGCCCCACATGTGAGATTCGGGCTATGTTTTGGGCGTTGGTAGATAGGCATCACGGTATCTTGTGTCCAAAGTTTAAACGTCTTTCTCTTTATGCATCTTTCATCAATGGTGAGGGAATTCCGCACTTTTCACTCTGTTAAGTCTTTGTACTTCTTGTCCAAGGGTTACATTACATACCTGAGGACTTTCTCTATTAATCATCTCATTTCTGATATTGTCAACTGAGTGAATATTATTCTTCAAAGTTCTGTATACTGTAGACAGGGAATGTCATGTCTACTGTAGACACAGGAATGTCATGTCTACCAGCTAACTCTTTTGCATTAGTCACACCCCTTTCAAGATCATCTAGAACCAGCTAGAACCAGCTAGAACCAGCTTTCTATTCTCTTCTGCTGTCAAATCTGCCATGTCAACAAACTAAGGAAGCCATCTGCTACACCAGGGGAGATAACTCTTGATGTAGTAAGGTTCATTATTAAGCCTATACAAGAGTTGCCTCTCATATTGAGTACCTTACTAAATAACGAAACAGCTATTTTAAAATTATATTATCAGTTTGAGGATACAAAGATTTTCCCAATAATTTCTGGGAAAACTGTTCATTAAAGGTCTTAAAGGTGTGAAAGCACACATACGAGTTACAGTGTTGAGAAGAGAAATATATTGCCCATTCAAAGGAAAGGTTATCGTATGCAGGGACATGTTTCCTTAATGGTACCAGAAAAATAGCGCGAAAGTGTATATGGAACTCAACTGATATATTTGGGGAAGGATGTGTTTGTTTGGATTCTAATCCCAAGTATATTGTCTTCTACTGACGCCCATGATGTTCCATCAAAGCATGGGATCAACATGGAGAAAAGAGCGCACTTTACACCCTTCAAGAGAACACGTGTCACATTCACAATTTGCTTGACAGGCAAATGTCTAAAAACATCAAATTCCTGCGGTTCCTCCACACATCTTAAAGACTGTTTTCATAAGATGAGTGCAGTTGATAAGGGCCTTATTTTGTGCCCAGGCATTGCGGCTCAGTATTAGGGACTGTTGCCGTGTCTGCCTCAACAATAAGCCCTCAAACTCGAGAAGTTTTCATAACAGACAGGAAAAATTGTACGTGCTGATCTCCCCCATCCGCCACCCCTCCCCTCCACGATAGTCTGGTATTAGGGGTAGTGTGACACCCTGAAAGCTGCCCCACCCCGTATTTATGATGTTTTCACTAGTGACTGGAGAGAGGAACATTGTACGCCTGTTGTCGGGAGACGCCATTGTGGGTGGAAGTGAGCCGGAGGGCCATCCACTGGTACTTGTGGTTTGTAGAGTGTTAAAAGGAGGAATACTTTGGGGGATTACAATCGCTCAACGGAGATATACTTCCATCATAAAATTTCAGGGTAAATTTAGTGACACTAGTTTGTTTGAATCGTGCAGGCAATGTCAACTTAGTGTTTATGTCTTCTTGAAAAAATAACCATGCAAACTTATGACATTGTACATTAGTTATATTAAACCGTTTTTCCTTTGCTCTACAATGGGAAGTAACGGCGACATGATATGTTTGTGACCATTTCTGGATTGTGGATTACAATCAGTTTGACAGTCAACAGTGACAACTGCTCCGACATTACTGATTACCGTTTGGTCAAATGACACTATGATGCACTGGTGTTGGCGGTCAACTGGGCTTCAGTATAGTCCGTGCCGGTAAATGGGGCCTTCGTGGTGTAGATGTCGGTAAATCGATGGCATACCATCATAGGTATATAGCTGATTCATACGTGAACACCTGATTATGAGACAGAGTGTGATACGTACATGTAATCTCTATGGTGTAGACGCTCAATCTCCATGGTGTAGACAGGAAATCTCCATGGTGTAGACAGGCAACAATCTCCATGGCGTAGACATTCAATCTCCATGGTGTAGACACTCAATCTCCATGGTGTAGACAGGAAATCTAAATTGTGTAGACAGGCAATCCCCACGGTGTGGACAGGCAATCTCCATGTTGTAGACACTCAATCTCCATGGTGTGACACTCAATCTCCACAGTGTATACAGGCAATCTCCATGGTGTAGACACTCAATCTTCATGGTGTAGACAGGCGATCTCCATGGTGTAGACAGGCAATCTCCATGGTGTAGACACTCAATCTCCATGGTGTAGACAGGAAATCTCCATGTTGTAGACCCTCAATCTCCATGGTGTAGACAGGCAATCTCCATGGTGTAGACAGGCAATCTCCATGGTGTAGACACTCAATCTCCATGGTGTAGACACTCAATCTCCATGGTGTAGACACTCAATCTCCATGGTGTATACAGGCAATCTCCATGGTGTAGACACTCAATCTCCATGGTGTAGACAGGCGATCTCCATGGTGTAGACAGGCAATCTCCATGGTGTAGACAGGCAATCTCCATGGTGTAGACACTCAATCTCCATGGTGTAGACACTCGATCTCCATGGTGAAGACACTCAATCTCCATGGTGAAGACAGGCAATCTCCATGGTGTAGACAGGCAATCTCCATGGTGTAGACAGGCAATCTCCATGGTGTAGACAGGCATGGTGTATCTCCATGGTGTAGACAGGCAATCAGGCAATCTCCATGGTGTAGACAGGCAATCTCCATGGTGTAGACAGGCAATCTCCATGGTGTAGACAGGCAATCTCCATGGTGTAGACAGGATGGTGTAGACAGGCAATCTCCATGGTGAAGACAGGCAATCTCCATGGTGTAGACAGGCAATCTCCATGGTGTAGACAGGCAATCTCCATGGTGTAGACACAATCTCCATGGTGTGAAGACAGGCAATCTCCATGGTGTAGACAGGCTGGTGTAGAATCTCCATGGTGAAGACAGGCAATCTCCATGGTGTAGACAGGCAATCTCCATGGTGTAGACAGGCAATCTCCATGGTGTAGACACTCAATCATCTCCATGGTGTAGACAGGCAATCTCCATGGTGTAGACAGGCAATCTCCATGGTGTGAGACAGGCAATCTCCCATGGTGTAGACAGGCAATCTCCATGGTGTAGACAGGCAATGGTGTAGACAGGCTCTCATGGTGTAGACAGGCAATCTCCATGGTGTAGACAGGCAATCTCCATGGTGTAGACACTCAATCTCCATGGTGTAGACAGGCAATCTCCATGGTGTAGACAGGCAATCTCCATGGTGTAGACAGGCAATCTCCATGGTGTAGACAGGCAATCTCCATGGTGTAGACAGGCAATCTCCATGGTGTAGACACTCAATCTCCATGGTGTAGACAGGCAATCTCCATGGTGTAGACAGGCAATCTCCATGGTGTAGACAGGCAAATCTCCATGGTGTAGACAGGCAATCTCCATGGTGTAGACACTCAATCTCCATGGTGTAGACAGGCAATCTCCATGGTGTAGACAGGCAATCTCCATGGTGTAGACAGGCAATCTCCATGGTGTGACAGGCAATCTCCATGGTGTAGACAGGCAATCTCCATGGTGTAGACAGGCAATCAATCTCCATGGTGTCCATGGTGTAGACAGGCAAATCTCCATGGTGTAGACAGGCAATCAATCTGGTGTAGACAGGCATGGTGTAGACACTGGTGTAGACAGGCAATCTCAGGTGTAGAAAAATCCATGGTGTAGACACTCAATCTCCATGGTGTAGACAGGCAATCTCCATGGTGTAGACAGGCAATCTCCATGGTGTAGACAGGCAATCTCCATGGTGTAGACAGGCAATCTCCATGGTGTAGACACTCAATCTCCATGGTGTAGACAGGCAATCTCCATGGTGTAGACAGGCAATCTCCATGGTGTAGACAGGCAATCAATCTCCATGGTGTAGACAGGCAATCTCCATGGTGTAGACAGGCAATCTCCATGGTGACAGAATCTCCATGGTGTAGACAGGCAATCTCCATGGTGTAGACAGACACAATCTCCATGGTGTAGACAGGCAATCTCCATGGTGTAGACACTCAATCTCCATGGTGTAGACAGGCAATCTCCATGGTGTAGACAGGCAATCTCCATGGTGTAGACAGGCAATCTCCATGGTGTAGACAGGCAATCTCCATGGTGTAGACACTCAATCTCCATGGTGTAGACAGGCAATCTCCATGGTGTAGACAGGCAATCTCCATGGTGTAGACAGGCAATCTCCATGGTGTAGACAGGCAATCTCCATGGTGTAGACACTCAATCTCCATGGTGTAGACAGGCAATCTCCATGGTGTAGACAGGCAATCTCCATGGTGTAGACAGGCCATGGTGTAGACAGGCAATCTCCATGGTGTAGACAGGCAATCTCCATGGTGTAGACAGGCAATCTCCATGGTGTAGACAGGCAATCTCAGGAAATCTCCATGGTGTAGACAGGCAATCTCCATGGTGTAGACAGGCAATCTCCATGGTGTAGACAGGCAATCTCCATGGTGTAGACAGGCAATCTCCATGGTGTAGACACTCAATCTCCATGGTGTAGACAATCTCCATGGTGTAGACAGGAAATCTCAATGGTGTAGATTGGCAAAATCCATGGTGTAGACACTCAATCTCCATGGTGTAGACACTCAATCTCCATGGTGTAGACACTCAATCTCCATGGTGTAGACAGGCAATCTCCATGGTGTAGACAGGGTGTAGAAATCTCCATGGTGTAGACAGGCAATCTCCATGGTGTAGACAGGCAATCTCCATGGTGTAGACACTCAATCTCCATGGTGTAGACAGGCAATCTCCATGGTGTAGACAGGCAATCTCCATGGTGTAGACACTCAATCTCCATGGTGTAGACAGGCAATCTCCATGGTGTAGACAGGCAATCTCCATGGTGTAGACACTCAATCTCCATGGTGTAGACACTCAATCTCCATGATGTAGACAGGAAATCTCAATGGTGTAGACAGGCAATCTCCATGGTGTAGACAGGCAATCTCCATGGTGTAGACACTCAATCTCCATGGTGTAGACACTCAATCTCCATGGTGTAGACAGGCAATCTCCATGGTGTAGACAGACACTCAGACATCTCCCATGGTGTAGACAGGCAATCTCCATGGTGTAGACAGGCAATCTCCATGGTGTAGACAGGCAATCTCCATGGTGTAGACAGGCAATCTCCATGGTGTAGACAGGCAATCTCCATGGTGTAGACAGGCAATCTCCATGGTGTAGACACTCAATCTCCATGGTGTAGACAGGCAATCTCCATGGTGTAGATCTCTCATGGTGTAGACACTCATCTCCATGGTGTGTAGCATGGTGTAGACAATCTCCATGGTGTAGACAGGCAATCTCCATGGTGTAGACAGGCAATCTCCATGGTGTATGACAGACAGGCAATCTCCATGGTGTAGACACTCAATCTCACTCAATCTCCATGGTGTAGACAGGCAATCTCCATGGTGTAGACAGGCAATCTCCATGGTGTAGACAGGCAATCTCCATGGTGTAGACAGGCAATCTCCATGGTGTAGACAGGCAATCTCCATGGTGTAGACAGGCAATCTCCATGGTGAAGACAGGCAATCTCCATGGTGTAGACAGGCAATCTCCATGGTGTAGACAGGCAATCTCCATGGTGTAGACAGGCAATCTCCATGGTGTAGACAGAGAATCAATCTCCATGGTGTAGACATGGTGTAGAGAAAATCTCCATGGTGTAGACAGGAAATCTCCATGGTGTGGATTGGCAATCTCCATGGTGTAGACAGGCAATCTCCATGGTGTAGACAGGTGTAGACAGGCAATCTCCATGGTGTAGACAGGCAATCTCCATGGTGTAGACAGGCAATCTCCATGGTGTAGACAGGCAATCTCCATGGTGTAGACAGGCAATCTCCATGGTGTAGACAGGCAATCTCCATGGTGTAGACACTCAATCTCCATGGTGTAGACAGGCAATCTCCATGGTGTAGACAGTGTAGACAGGCAATCTCCATGGTGTGTAGAGAGGCAAAATCCATGGTGTAGACACTCAATCTCCATGGTGTAGACAGGCAATCTCCATGGTGTAGACAGGCAATCTCCATGGTGTAGACAGGCAATCTCCATGGTGTAGACAGGCAATCTCCATGGTGTAGACACTCAATCTCCATGGTGTAGACAGGCAATCTCCATGGTGTAGACAGGCAATCTCCATGGTGTAGACAGGAAATCTCCATGGTGTAGACGCTCAATCTCCATGGTGTAGACACTCAATCTCCATGGTGTAGACAGGAAATCTCAATGGTGTAGATTGGCAAAATCCATGGTGTAGACACTCAATCTTCATGGTGTAGACACTCAATCTCCATGGTGTAGACACTCAATCTCCATGATGTAGACAGGAAATCTCAATGGTGTAGATTGGCAAAATCCATGGTGTAGACACTCAATCTCCATGGTGTAGACACTCAATCTCCATGGTGTAGACAGGCAATCTCCATGGTGTAGACACTCAATCTCCATGGTGTAGACAGGCAATCTCCATGGTGTAGACAGGCAATCTCCATGGTGTAGACAGGCAATCTCCATGGTGTAGACACTCAAGACAGACACTCAATCTCCATGGTGTAGACAGGCAATCTCAATCTCCATGGTGTAGACAGGCAATCTCCATGGTGTAGACACACAATCTCCATGGTGTAGACACTCAATCTCCATGGTGTAGACAGGCAATCTCCATGGTGTAGACAGGCAGGTGTAGACAGGCAATCTCCATGGTGTAGACACTCAATCTCCATGGTGTAGACAGGCAATCTCCATGGTGTAGACACTCAATCTCCATGGTGTAGACAGGCAATCTCCATGGTGTAGACACTCAATCTCCATGGTGTAGACACTCAATCTCCATGGTGTAGACAGGCAATCTCCATGGTGTAGACACTCAATCTCCATGGTGTAGACACTCAATCTCCATGGTGTAGACAGGCAATCTCCATGGTGTAGACACTCAATCTCCATGGTGTAGACACTCAATCTCCATGGTGTAGACAGGCAATCTCCATGGTGTAGACAGGCAATCTCCATGGTGTAGACAGGCAATCTCCATGGTGTAGACAGGCAATCTCCATGGTGTAGACACTCAATCTCCATGGTGTAGACACTCAATCTCCATGGTGTAGACAGGCAATCAATCTCCATGGTGTAGACAGGCAATCTCCATGGTGTGGGCAATCTCCATGGTGCAATCTCCATGGTGTAGACAGGCAATCTCCATGGTGTAGACAGGCAATCTCCATGGTGTAGACAGGCAATCTCCATGGTGTAGACAGGCAATCTCCATGGTGTAGACACTCAATCTCCATGGTGTAGACAGGCAATCTCCATGGTGTAGACAGGCAATCTCCATGGTGTAGATACAGGCAATCTCCATGGTGTAGACACTCAATCTCCATGGTGTAGACAGGAAATCTCCATGGTGTAGACAGGAAATCTCAATGGTGTAGATTGGCAAAATCCATGGTGTAGACACTCAATCTCCATGGTGTAGACACTCAATCTCCATGGTGTAGACAGGCAATCTCCATGGTGTAGACAGGTAGACAGGAAATCTCAATGGTGTAGATTGGCAAAATCCATGGTGTAGACACTCAATCTCCATGGTGTAGACACTCAATCTCCATGGTGTAGACACTCAATCTCCATGGTGTAGACAGGAAATCTCAATGGTGTAGATTGGCAAAATCCATGGTGTAGACACTCAATCTCCATGGTGTAGACACTCAATCTCCATGGTGTAGACACGTAATCTCCATGGTGTAGACACTCAATCTCCATGGTGTAGACACTCAATCTCCATGGTGTAGACACTCAATCTCCATGGTGTAGACACTCAATCTCCATGGTGTAGACACTCAATCTCCATGGTGTAGACAGGCAATCTCCATGGTGTAGACAGGCGATCTCCATGGTGTAGACAGGCAATCCCCACGGTGTAGACACTCAATCTCCATGGTGTAGACACTCAATCTCCATGGTGAAGACAGGCAATATCCATGTTGTAGAGAGGCAACAAACTTCTTGGTACAGATAGAGAAAGAGTTCGCCAACACAGCAACAGCCGTTATTGTTGTGTTTCTGTTTACGTGAGTGCACAAGATTTCGTCAAAGTCAGCACTTTGTAAGGCCACCATTGGCAGCAATTACTGCTCTGCACCGTCTCGGCACAGATTGGATAAGTCAACGAAGTCGCTCTTGCGGAATTCTTCCCCACTCTTCCTGCAATGTGATGGCCAGGAAGTGTTTTGACGTTGACGTACACGTCGATCGAGTTCATCCCATAGGGGTTTATATCTGGCGATCGGGAAGGCCATGGCAAAGCATTGAAGTTAAAATTGGCAAGGTAGCAGACCATGTGCTGTATGTGAAGCAGTGTTGTCATGCTGGAACAGCTCCCTCTGTCGGTTCATAATCAGAAGCATGCTACGTACAAGGACTTCGTTGATGTACCGATTTGCTGTTAAATTCCCCTGAACCGCCACTAAATCAGATCTTTATGTGCTGGATATCGCACCCCACACCATGACACCCTCTCCACCGAATCGGTCGACCTGTCGAATGCAATTAGGGGCAAAACGTTAATTTTCTCCGACGGTAAACACGCTGTCTTCCATCTCGCCGGTGAAAAAAAAAATCGTGATTCATCATCACCTCCAGTTTCTCAGGTTCCAGTTCCGGACTCTACCATACCACCGCAAGCGATTGCACCGATGAAAATCTCTCTAAACAGGGGCGACAACTGGCCTTCTTGGTCGAATCCCCACTTCACGCAATCGAATCCTGACAGTTTGGTCAGAAATTCTTCTCAAACCAGGTATGCGTTGTGCAGTTTCCACGACTATGGCAAGACGATGACGCTTGTGAGCAGTCCAGATGTAGCGGTCCTGGGCTTGGGTGGTAACTCTTGGACGGCCGCTTCAAGTGCGATCTTGGGCGGAATTGGTCTGCAGGCAACGATCCCAAAGGCGAAATTCAGGCAACCGCAGACTGCGACTCCGCAGCTTCACGGCGGCCTATGGAGATGTTTCGATTGGCTGCACTCAGTCGTGACATGATGATTTCCTCTTTCCCATGCAAAAACGAACGAAATTACCAATACTTTGAATGTAATTTATGTAGTGGCCTCGGCTCCATTATTTTTCAGGAATGGAGAGTTACTCGGACATTACCCACTGCGTAATTCTTGTCTAAGGGCTTCATTTCATACCCGAGGACTTCCTCTGTTAATCATATCATTTCTGATATTCTCAATGCTTTTCAATTATAGTATAGATAATGGATCTTTGTCGTGAAGATATTCAGTATTCTTGGTGGTGATAAGGAATATTTACGTGGTAGATATGGAGCGGATAATCATGGTGAAGATATGCAACATTCATAGTGAGGATATGGAATATATGTGGTAGATAGCCATCTTCAGGTTGATATGCAGTGTTCTCTGTGTTGATGTGGAATCAAGCGAAAGCGAGTTAAATACGTTTTGAAACAACGAGTTGTAAGATAAATGATATCTGTTAGACACGAGTACAGTAATCTGTTTCTTACACACCATAAATTCGCACCATTTTATGGTCGAATAGATTCAAATTTCATATTTTCTCATCGTTGCTGCGCAATAATACACAACACAACGTTTATGAATGAGTGACGTCACTTGGCCTCCTAATCACTACTCATCCCCAAGGTGACCCTCCACAAAAAAGTTTCTGCCACCTCTTCGCGTCATCAAGGCAACAGTGATAATGCAAAGTCGATAAGATCACAGAAAATTAATTAAACACTCTAAAACTATGACGTTGCCATGTAAATGTGGACAATTTTAATTCTTGCAAGCAAAACATATTTGAGCGTGTGACGTCGTCGTCATCGTTTGGTGGTTGTCGTCATCGGAAGATTGTTTTTGGATATCTCTGCACATTGTCATTGGGGATCTGTAATTGTGTACCAGTTTCTCTTCAATGTTCTCCCATCCAATCGGAGCCAAAACTATTGAGTGTGTGTCATTAGGTGTAACCCCTGTGCTTGCATATGACATTGCTGAGGTTACGTTCACTATCAATGGGGGACTACTCTTCTTCGCCACAGCCTTCTCGTTTTCCCTAGCCAGAAACTGCCACTTGGAATGTAACGGAATTTACGGAGTTTTCAGTATGAAATGTGAGTTGATTACATCCTGTATGTTATCAAGACATAAACTTTTCATTATCATGCGTCGGAGGAATATCTAAGCAATGACTTATGTGTAGAAAAACCGTTCCTGTACATGTTCGATTGAATAGAGAGGACGTGTGCCGCCATTTGCACTCATGAACCCTTGCAAAATGTTGTACATTGTTTCAACGAGTGTGTTTTGGTTCTGATTGTCATGAGTGAATTTGATAACATTGGAATCACATAGTAGCTCGGAGCTGGAAGTGGGTGTTCATCATGTTTATTAATGAAAAATGTCATCTTCATCAGTTCATCAAAGAAACGAGGCAAATCGATCTCAAAATGAACAGGCACTGAAGTTATCGTGTCAGGTATTTTTGCAAGACGATACATGACTTGTCGCATCTCTCCAGTAAAAGTACAATTTGAATATTCGAAGGGAATCCCGGTCTTTATCTTTAATTGCGACTTTCACATAATTGTTTTAATACATACGTTTCACTGATTGTTCGAGCGATTTTGAATTCATGATTAGAAATCAAAAGTTTTAATAAAAGGAATTAGAAAATAAATAGATTCGTGTTATATTTCTCCAAATACTGTTTCATTGTATAAATACCTGTTTCTGTTGCAATCGCGAAAATAACAGGTAGGTGTAAAGGTTTTTTTTGGCACGAGTAAAAGGTTTCTGTTCGATTGAAGCACGAGGAACTTATCAATGAATTTTAATCAGGAAAGTAGTCCGTCATAACCTGACCCTAGGTCATCACCATGGAGCAACCAATCACCGTATTAGAAATCGATCTCACACATATGTGTGATACCAGTTTTCTCACATGGGTTTCTCACCCACGGGTGTGTAAGAAATATGTTATATTGATGTTCTAGGTAGGGGATATATGTTATATTCATGTTCTAGGTGGGGGATATATGGAATCGTCGCCCAAGGTGTATATATGTTATATTCATGTTCTAGGTATGGGGTATATGGAATCGTCGCCCATGGTGTACATATGTTATATTCATGTTCTAGATGGGGGATATATGGAATCGTCACCCATGGTGTATATGTGTTATATTCATGTTCTAGGAATGGGATATATGGAATCGTCGCCCATGGTGTACATATGTTATATTCATGTTCTAGATGGGGGATATATGGAATCGTCGCCCATGGTGTATATATGTTATATTCATGTTCTAGGTGGGGGATATATGGAATCGTCGCCCATGGTGTATATATGTTATATTCATGTTCTAGTTGGGGGATATATGGAATCTTCGCCCATGGTGTATATATGTTATATTCATGTTCTATGTGGGGGATATATGGAATCTTCGCCCATGGTGTATATATGTTATATTCATGTTCTATGTGGGGGATATATGGAATCGTCGCCCATGGTGTATATATGTTATATTCATGTTCTAGTTGGGGGATATATGGAATCTTCGCCCATGGTGTATATATGTTATATTCATGTTCTATGTGGGGATATATGGAATCTTCGCCCATGGTGTATATATGTTATATTCATGTTCTAGGTATGGAATACATGTATATGGAATCTTCGCCCATGGTGTATATATGTTATATTCATGTTCTGGGTATGGGATATATGGAATCTTCGCCCATGGTGTATATATGTTATATTCATGTTCTAGATGGGGGATATATGGAATCTTCGCCCATGGTGTATATATGTTATATTCATGTTCTAGATGGGGGATATATGGAATCTTCGCCCATGGTGTATATATGTTATATTCATGTTCTAGATGGGGGATATATGGAATCGTCGCCCATGGTGTATATATGTTATATTCATGTTCTAGGTGGGGATATATGGAATCGTCGCCCATGGTGTATATATATGTTATATTCATGTTCTAGTTGGGGATATATGGAATCTTCGCCCATGGTGTATATATGTTATATTCATGTTCTATGTGGGGGATATATGGAATCTTCGCCCATGGTGTATATATGTTATATTCATGTTCTATGTGGGGGATATATGGAATCGTCGCCCATGGTGTATATATGTTATATTCATGTTCTAGTTGGGGGATATATGGAATCTTCGCCCATGGTGTATATATGTTATATTCATGTTCTATGTGGGGGATATATGGAATCTTCGCCCATGGTGTATATATGTTATATTCATGTTCTAGGTATGGAATACATGTATATGGAATCTTCGCCCATGGTGTATATATGTTATATTCATGTTCTGGGTATGGGATATATGGAATCTTCGCCCATGGTGTATATATGTTATATTCATGTTCTAGATGGGGGATATATGGAATCTTCGCCCATGGTGTATATATGTTATATTCATGTTCTAGATGGGGGATATATGGAATCTTCGCCCATGGTGTATATATGTTATATTCATGTTCTAGATGGGGGATATATGGAATCTTCGCCCATGGTGTATGTATGTTATATTCATGTTCTAGGTGGGGGATATATGGAATCTTCGCCCATGGTGTATATATGTTATATTCATGTTCAAGATGGGGGATATATGGAATCTTCGCCCATGGTGTATGTATGTTATATTCATGTTCTAGGTGGGGGGATATATGGAATCGTCGCCCATGGTGTATATATGTTATATTTATGTTCTAAGTATGGGATATATGGAATCTTCGCCCATGGTGTATGTATGTTATATTCATGTTCTGGGTATGGGACATATGGAATCGTCGCCCATGGTGTATATATGTTATATTCATGTTCTAGGTGGGGGATATATGGAATCGTCTCCCATGGTGTATATATGTTATATTCATGTTCTAGGTGGGGGATATATGGAATCGTCGCCCATGGTGTACATATGTTATATTCATGTTCTATGTGGGGGATATATGGAATCTTCGCCCACGTTGTATATATGTTATATTCATGTTCTAGATGGGGGATATATGGAATCGTCTCCAATGGTGTATATATGTTATATTCATGTTCTGGGTATGGGATATATGGAATCGTCGCCCATGGTGTATATATGTTATATTCATGTTCTAGGTGGGAGATATATGGAATCGTCGCCCATGGTGTATATATGTTATATTCATGTTCTGGGTATGGGATATATGGAATCGTCGCCCATGGTGTATATATGTTATATTCATGTTCTAGGTAGGGGGATATATGGAATCGTAGCCAATGGTGAATATATGTTATATTTATGTTCTAAGTATGGGATATATGGAATCTCCGCCCATGGTGTATATATGTTATATTCATGTTCTAGGTGGGGGATATATGGAATCGTCGCCCATGGTGTATATATGTTATATTTATGTTCTAGGTATGGGATATATGGAATCTTCGCCCATGGTGTATATATGTTATATTCATGTTCTAGGTGGGGGATATATGGAATCGTCGCCCATGGTGTATATATGTTATAATTATGTTCTAAGTGGGGGATATATGGAATCGACGCACACGGTGTATATATGTTATATTCGTGTTCTAGATGGGGGATATATGGAATCGTCGCACATGGTGTATATATCTTATATTCGTGTTCTAGGTGGGGGATATATAGAATAGTGGACATACGGGAAAATCCAAGTTACAGATCTAGAATCTTTATGTGAATGATACTGATCAGATGAGTTGGATGTTGTAGCGATGGCTTGTTTCTGCCGAGGATGCGAAAGTATGTTAGATACAGTGTGTTATGTAATCGATATTGAATCTTCAGGTGTGTGCGGAATGTTCATGCTGCCCTTATGAATGCCCAATGTGTGTGTGTCTGTGTGTGTGTATGTGTTCGCATGTGTGTTTTTGTTTGCTTGAATGTGTTAGTATGTGATAGTAGTTTATGTGTGTGTGAGTGGGTATATGTTAGTTATTCATAGTAGTTTATGTGCGTTTGTGTGTGTGTGTAAGTATGTGATAATATTATATGTACGTTTGCTTGTATGTGTCAGTATGTGATAGTGGTATATGTGTTTGTGTGTATATGTGTCAGCATGTGATAGTGGTATATGTGTTTGTGTGGATATGTGTCAGTATGTGATAGTGGTATATGTGTGTTTGAATGGATATGTGTCAGTATGTGATAGTGGTGTATGTGTGTTTGTGTGGATATGTGTCAGTATGTGATAGTGGTATATGTGTGTTTGTGTGGATATGTGTCAGTATGTGATAGTGGTATATGTGTGTTTGTGTGGATATGTGTCAGTATGTGATTGTGGTAGAGGTGTGTTTGTGTGGATATGTGTCAGTATGTGATAGTGGTATATGTGTGTTTGTGTGGATATGTGTCAGTATGTGAAATTGGTAAAGGCGTGTTTGTGTGGATATGTGTCAGTATGTGATAGTGGTATATGTGTTTGTGTGGATATGTGTCAGTATGTGATAGTGGTATATGTGTTTGTGTGGATATGTGTCAGTATGTGATAGTGGTATATGTGTTTGTGTGGATATGTGTCAGTATGTGATAGTGGTATATGTGTTTGTGTGGATATGTGTCAGTATGTGATAGTGGTATATGTGTTTGTGTGGATATGTGTCAGTATGTGATAGTAGTATATGTGTGTTTGTGTGGATATGTGTCAGTATGTGATAGTGGAATATGTGTGTTTGTGTGGATATGTGTCAGTATGTGATAGTGGTATATGTGTGTTTGTGTGGATATGTGTGAGTATGTGATAGTGGTATATGTGTGTTTGTGTGGATATGTCTCAGTATGTGATAGTGGTATATGTGTGTTCATGGATAAAATGTGTGAAGGCCATTTCTGGTGTTCCCCGCCGTGCTATTGATCGAATATTGCTAAAAACGGCGTAAAGCCATACTCACTCACTTGTGTTAGTATGTGATAGTATATGTGTGTTTGAGTGGATATGTGTGTTCTCTGGCTGTGTGTTCTGTTATGTATGTTTGTTTTTGTGTGCATGTGTTAGTATGTGATGCGCACACATGTGTGTTTGAATGGATGTGTGTTTGTATGTGATAATTTATGTGTGTTTGTGTGTGTATGTGCATGTATATGATAATACTATGTGTTTGTGTGTGCGTTTGTATGTGATAATATAAGTGTGTTTGTATGTGGTAATATATGTGTGTTTGTGTGTATGTGTTTGTATGTGATAATATGTGTGTTTGTGTGTATGTGTATGTATGTATGTGATAATATATGTGTGTTTGTGTGTATGTGATAATATATGTGTGTTTGTGTTAATATATGTGTGTATGTATGTATGTGATAATATATGTGTGTTTGTGTATGTATGTGTTAACCTGTCTGTGTGTGTGTATGCGTGTAGGTGAGAGAGACACTACATATGTGTAACCAGTGAATGTCCAGGGCATACAGGTAACAATAACCACTTGCAACACACCGATAAGACCATATCTCCTGTGAAGCAGTCGTCCACACACCATAGAAGTGGCCATGTACTACGAGGACGAGTGCATTATATGTTTAAGGAAGCCTTACTCATTGATCCTTTAAATCCCCTTAAACTTGGACTATGGCTACTATAGGGATCTCGAGGCTCGTACGGGAGCCCTAGTCATGGTATACCCATGAAGCCGATTGTGCTATCTTATCAAGTTAAGTTATATCTCTACTAATTTCTCGACGTTCCTTCTCCCATAATCCTTTCTGCAAACAGAGAAGCAGTAGCTCCCTGGTAGCCCAAGCATTTGACCAGAGCATCACAGGGGGCTGGCAAGGAGGTATGCTATGTCACTCTAGCTGTTACCTATCCCTGCTTGCATTCTTGCTGTACTGGGTATTGCAGACCTTTGCCTTGCCTATAAATTAAGTCTTCGGAATGGGAAATGAATTTACTTAGTCTTTCTCTGTCTGGGGAAAAAGATTGACATTCGGGGCGACCCGTCCTTCCACCAACTGGGGTAGTGGAGTTGGTTATTAACCCATTAACCCGTTACGTCTTCCATCGGAGTTTATATATCTCTCTGAGGTAGGTTATGAATAAAGAACAATAGCATCGCCTAAACACACAAACACAAACACACACACGCATGCACGCACGCACGCACGCACGCACGTACGCATGCACACAAACACACACAAACACGCACACACACATATCAGTATGCATTATATAGGTTAAATATAGAATCACAAACATTGAGTTTTATTTGACAAATTACTCATCAGTTGTGTCTTAGAAAACATCATGAACACAATAGGAACATACCATTAACACAATAGGAACATACCGTGAACACACCATGATGCACAAAAAGAGCACACCATGAAGATCCCATAGACACACTATGGACGCACCGTGCACACACTGTCCACACACTGTCCGCACACCATGAGCACATTGTCCACACAAAATCGATAAACCGTGCACACACAATCCACACACTGTCCACACACCGTTCACACACCGTCAACACACCATCCCACACACCGTCCACACACCGTCCACAATCCATGTACACTCTGTCAGTATATACCATGAACATGGCATAAACACCTAATGAACCATGGACACACCATGACACACCATTAACACACTCATGGCTTTGCAACGTTGTGTCCCTAGATTGTCCTGTTAATGTCCACATTGTGTCTATGGCGCACCCATAGTATGTCCACATTGTGTGTCCACGTTGTTTCATGGTGTGTCCTTGGTGAGTTCATGGTATGTTCATGCTGTTAAATGGTGCACCCAGGTAGTGTGCTTGGTTCACTGTAAAACTGCCCACCAATATACTGAACCACAAAAGAAATGTCGCACCGATAGCGGTTTCTTAAAGCACACACTTTAATTCACTCTAATTAACAATCAAAACGGAGGATTGATTTCAAACTTGACAATTATGGTTAACACATTTTCGGGAATCACATTTCACCAAATCACAAAAGCACCAAAAATGGTACCATTAAGATACCTCAAAGTCAGTATTGTGTGTGGCCTCCATGGGCATAGGTGAAAGCGTTGCATGGTCTGTACATGGAATGAATAAGCCAGTTGATGAAGGCCAAATCCACTTGGGTCCATACTCTGTGAAATGCCTGTTCGAGTCCAGCCGGAGTTGTCGGTCTTGGTTGGAGGTCATTCAGTTTTCTTTGAATCTCGCCCCAAAGGTATTCTAATGGTCTTAAATCCAGACTGCGTGCAGGCTGTTGTAGGGTTTGGATGCCATGTTGTCTTAGGAAGTCCAATGTTGCTCTGGCAGTGTGGGCATGATCGTTGTCTTGCTGGAAGATGTGATTTCTGTAAAGTCCAAAATGTGGTACAACGTGCGGTCTTGTGACTTGTGCAATATAGCGAGCAGCTGTCTCGTCATTTCCTCATTCTGGACCAAGATTCTGGAGCACCACGATGTCAACTAACTGGTTCAGACCGATTGCATCCCTCACAATGATGCTTGGACCACCCCACGAGTCTTTTTCAGCAATACACTCATTTGGAAACAGTTCCCCACACCGTCACCATACTCTCACTCTGCCATCGACTGTCGAAACAGTTTCGGCTTTCATGAGATAAAAGCACAGTTCTCCATAGTCGATAACGCATCTCCATTTCGATGCTGAGTTGCCCATTGCAGTCGGTTTGGGCGGTGATGAGTGGTGAGGACAGGACTACGATATGATCTGTGACAGCAGATGTTTGTTCTGCACTGTACTGTACTGATGGGTCTGTTGTGAGTCCTAATGGTCTGGCGTGCTGTTTCCGTCGCTCTGGGGAAGCGATTGTGAAGAATGATGGTTGCGCACAGTCTGTCGGTCTTGACGTTGTGATGTTTCTGAAGGTCGCCGACTGCGTGGACGGTCTTGAATGCTGTTAGTGATCTGATTCCACTCTGCAGTCAGTAGATTGTCCTAACCTAAACATTAAAATGATTGGCTACCCTCCGGGCAGACTGGACAACTTGCAATCGTCCCAAGACTTGGTTCCTCTGATCTCTCGTAAGTCGTGGCATGTTGATTGTGTCAAAACAAAAATGATTTCAGGCGAGTTTGGGAGTTTTCAAGACGTTTACGCGCATTTTCATTTTCACGAATGTCAACGGAATCTTTTTACCATGTCTGCCTTTTTCGGTGCATTTGGCCGATATGCTTTTTCATCAGAAAACACAGTGATGTTGGTAATAACTGTCAATTTGGACTGAAAAGCATGTGAACAAAACGGTACAAACATAAGAAAAACACCACCTTGAAAGAACAACATTTTGCATTTGGTTTTGAAAGGTGACGTTTCTTTTGTGGTTCAGTATAGTTACAACATTATTCACGCAAGCTTCAGGGCATAGATTTTTGCTGCAGAGTGAAAGTTGTTTAAAGCCACATTTCCCTTTGAGACTTTCAAGTATGAATGCTGTGTCGAGACACACGGACACTTGTGGTGCCTTTGACGAATCGGTCACTTGTGTAACGCCCAAAAGAGAAGTTTATTTGCATACTCATAACTATTATTAGTTGAACGCGTCTTTCATTTTAATATTCTTTGGATGTATTTTGCGAAGATTTCTCCACAAGGAGGTCAAGAAAAAATATTGAAATGATTTTTGGCGTTAATGATATGGAATAAGCAACTTACGAACATATGGAATAGATGATTGTGTTGTCATGTCGGAAATTCAATTTGTATAAGGGGATAAGGGGACATATGATAGGCGTCTCTCGCTCATTTTCAGATCGGCGCTAGCTAAGCACACCTGTCGCTCTATGGACAAGGTGACCCAGGCGTACAACTCCTAACACACACTTCTTTCATTTTATCGATAGAGGAAAATTTATCATGGTGTGAATATATGGGTACCTAGTGAAGCAGTGATGCTGTGGAGATGAAGGGTCGCCCTTGTGGGTGTGCTGTTTACAGAAATACGCTGACTGTTGCAGAAGTGCTGGTGCCTTACTTGGATGTGGATGTCAGGTCTCAGATCCAGTCGACCTATTCTGTTACCGCCGTAATACATAGTGCAGCGTTAGGGCAGACCCGGGTCAGGGACGTAGTAACTCGTGTAGAAATTGACAAGAGTTCTGCAGATATGAATATATTTTCTGCTGAAAAAAACAGACCCACTGGTCATGTTTTAGTTCCTTGAAACAGAAAAAGATGATCTATTTAATGATGCTCGTTTGTTTGGCCACTCATTAATCCAACACAACACCACGATTTCAGTAGCTATTCGTCCACGCAGTCCCTAGGCTGAGGGTTGTTCGTCACCACGCTTGACGAACGTCAGGAACAGCTTGTGTGGTCTGTCATTACCGTTCATGAAGGGTCTCAGTCAGGACATAATGAAGACTGTCATAGTTGCTCTCTGTCAGTACAATCCCTCTGATGTGTCTGTTGTAGCTGCTCTGTCAGTACATCCATCTGATGTGTTTGTCTGTTCAGTCCATCTCAGAGATCTGATCGTGTTGTCTGTCAATACTGTCAGTCGTTTTAGTCCTACTGGGTTATCGATTTCAGTCCCCTTCCCAGGACACTCACTTTAGTGGTCGATGTTAGTCGTTTTCCAATGTCGGGGTCGATTTTTGTCTACTTTATAAACTAGTGCTCTAGATAAACTATACAACACAAAATCTTGCATAACAATTCACAAAAATGAAATGAAGTGATGGAACCGAACTGAGCAATGTGACACGCGTACTGACCCATTGGTTCCGGGAAGGAAGGATGAAACAAGTTAACGAATCGCCTAAACGTCGGGAAAGCTTCAACAACGCCTTTTTCTGATGTAACACGAATTTGCACGTGCATGCTGAACGGTATGAAACAGTCTACGCGACACGTCAGCAAAGCAGTAATAAATAGAACGCAAAACGATATGCCACGTTTGAGGCAAATCGGAAGAGAGAAAGCTGTCGCAATGGCCCAAGTATGCTCTACCACGCCGTCATTACCAAAACCGTCGGTTGCACCCGAACAATCGTTTTGTAACGGCGACGTCAACGGCAGCGACGGCACTAGGACACTGTATCAGTCGACATACAGTGTACCGGCGATTAAGAAAACTTGGTATTCGGGTACGTCGACCCTACGGCGGAGTGAATCTGACTCTTCAAAACCGACATCGTGATGTTCACAGGTGTTACAGATTTTGCCTGTACAGTATTGACGGCCGGGCTCGTGTTTACAGCCGGGTAGGTGAACGTTCAGCAAGTCCGACCGTTTGGAGCCGGTAGCGTGATGGTGTGTGTGTGTGTGTGCGGTGATCTCAAAACAAGACTAACTATTCATAGCAACCTGATTGCTCGAAGATCCATGATGGAGTTTTGCGATCAGTTGTGTTATGTATCCAGCACCAATCACGTGACATGGTCTACCAACACGACAACGCAAGGCCTGACAAGACTGACAAACGACTTTCTGCATAACACTAACGTGGCCAGCATGTCCTACCGACATGAGTCCGACAGAACACTTATGGGACTACCTGGATCGGCAAATCAGAAGACTCCAAGCGTCACCTGTCACCGGTCAGTAACTGGAACAATGTCTCCTACTGGAATGGCAACGGATCACGCCTAACGTCATTCGTCGTCTCACGTCATCAATGCGTCGACATGTTTTGGCGTGTATTGAAGCCAATGGTGGTCACACTCACTATTGATTCGACATCTGATGACATTTTGCAGAAAAACTCGACATGTTGATTTGTGTAAAAGTTCAGACTATGATACCACGTGTCTTTCAGTGTCAGTCAAACGGTACTTTCGACTTATGAAATGCTATTGTATACATTTGCTGTAGAATTGAATACGCTATTGAAATTAAACAGATTCGTTTATATATGTTTTTCTTTTCTTTTCAAGTTTGGTCAAACACACGGGATACTTTCTTTTGAGCACTAGTACATATACAGTGGACTTATAGGTCGATACTCGTCGCCTTTCGTCGTTTCAGTCCATATCGGTTTCGATATCTGTAACTTTTCGAAAGTCAGTTACACAGGGCTGCTACTTTGGCGGACGATGTTCCACTCATAGGGCTAGTTTTAGGCAGTCAGGGATCTCAGGCAGGAGCTCACAGGGCTATAAACCAGGAAAGGATAGTTCAACTTCTTCTAATTCTTGTTCAAACATTTCAAAGTCTGGTTTGATGAGTTTGTTGACAAAAGGTCAGGTTCTACGACACTTCGTTCTAAAGATACGTCTGGATTTTCGCTATAGAATATACCTGTAGATATTGCCGTAAGCCAGGGCATATAAGTCGTGAGTTTTGGCCGGTATTGTGGCACTTTCTGAGGTTTTGTTATATGGATTTACACCTGACCAGATTTGGTGTCTGAGTTGGTTACGGTTGGTGTTATAGAAACTCTTCCTATTAAACATTTACTGGCTTATCAGAAATGTTCTGCCATGGGAAACATTTATTCACTGATCCTGAGCCTAGCACTTTGGAGAGTACTTAAAATCTTACTGAAGTTGTCCTAAGGCTGGACAAATGAAGTCTCAGAATGATTCCAGTTACGATTTGGTTTTCACCTTCAGAGGTCATTCTCTTGTCCTGTCAACATTATGAAAATTTAGCTGTAGGGGAGCCAGTTGTGGGTAGGGAGCAGTTGGTTAGATTACGAGGAGAAGAACGTTCTTACCAATAGGTCACTCTCTTTAAAACAAGCTGTCAAGGTTTTAACTTGCTACTATTTGTAGCGTTGTGATGAGGAGATGACGACCGCCAGATGTACCTGTTGACAATTGATGAAGGTGTTTATTCTATCAGACTGTTCTTCAATATTCCGATCGATTTCTGGTTTATTTGGGTGTGGACAAAACTTTTCTCATGGCCAAGTTTGTGGCATGATGTGTCTGAAGTTTGCAAAACTTGCCACGTTTGTCCCATGGTTCTCAATTCTAATCAGAAAATACTAGCTACACAGATCAGGTCATTAGTACATGCACTCTATCATGTTAGCGTCTACAAGATTTATAGAAACTCATCCTTTGTAGACAAGTATGGCTTAAGGCTTTAGTGACGTTTTTCACTGTTTGCTTTGAATGAGACTATTGAATCAGATTGAATCTAGGCTCCATGTTAGGAGTATCCCAGAAGGTTATGCATCCGTCTAAGGTGATCAGGAGGGATTCCATGACAATTGTCCAAATTGTGGTAAATGAATGTCTTCACAGGAATGGTCATTGCTGGGAATGTTTTGTTTTTACGTCGTGTTCCTTTGATTCCCGATGTGACCAAAAGCCTTTTGGGGATCTGGTAAAATATCTGTCGGATATTTTAGCATTTAAGACTCCAGCAAGCAAACCCTATCGTCAGGGTCCCCGCCAATACAGCAAGATCAAGCCCTAGACTCCATCCAGAGGACATGGAAAATTCCCAGCCAGGAAAGATGTCAAGTCCAGATCTAAATCCAGGTGACTCTTCATACATCTCTTACATGGCAGAGCAAGGACCCCTACACAACGATAATCGGAAACAGAAGGCAGCGAGTCCTGTGAAGGTATAACAGGTTCCAGTGGGAGGTCTTTTGTCAGCTTCTATACAGACATGAACATTACAACAGACCAGGGGATCCTCGAGGTCATCAAAAAAGGGTGTTGTGTTCCGTTATCCAAGAGAGTTTCTAATTATGACACATCCAATAGGGCTATCGGCTCCAGGATCACAAGTTTTCAGCAGCAACGACAGCGATAGACATGCCCATGGACAAGGCAGATGTTATAAATTTGAACTACTTCTCTGGTATTACTGGTCCCCAAATTGATTGAAACGAGCACAACAGATCCTGAACCAGAATATCTGAGTCGACCGGCCGAGTTTTTAAAGGTTTCCATGCATAAGACAGACGATTTCCAAAGGAACTTATGATCTCCATAGATCTGCAGGATTTGTATCTTCAGGTTCCTGTCCATCCATACTCTCAGAAATATCTCACAATTTACTCTGAATGGTAGAATATTCTAGTTCCGATTCCTACCGTTCTATCAGTGGCTCCATGGCTATTGACAGTCATACCAGCTCCGGTACTAGCGTATCTACATCTACAACACATAGGAATTCCTGGATATCTGTTATCTCGAATTGCCAGTGTAGACGCCCCAACAGACCACTCCCTATATCTGCTAGATTCCTTCGTGAATGATGGGTTTCTGGTACATCCGGTCAAATCAGAGCTTCCGCTGAAGAGAATACAGAAATGCATATAGGCCATTCAACGCACGTCATGTTCTCGTTTATCCACCGCTGGATCATCTGGTCTCTGGGGGCTAGATTCATCAGTTAATATCAACATCCTGGAGATGAAAACTGTATTGTTAACCATTCAGCACAGGGCACTGATCCTCCCCACAAGTTGCCATGGAAAACGTCACTGTAGCTGCCATTGTCAACAGACTCTCTTGTCATCATGGAACTTACCAGAGAACTTTACGATCTAGTGGACAGTCTGGACTGCAACATTTTCACCTAACACCACCCAGGAAAGATCGACATCCTTGCAGATGCTCTATCACTGCCGGACATGATCCTATCGACGGAGTGGACTCTTCATCCGGAGTCCTTCAGGCAGATCAATGAGACCAACCTCATGTAGATAGATCTGTTTGCAACATCACTCAACAGTCAGTTGTCGGTCCAGTTCCAGATCTAGAGCCTCAAGTTCTGCAGTGGATACAGGGAATGACTGCTTATACCGTTCCACCATCAGCGCTCATCCCACATGTTCTAGCCAGGAACCCCCACATGATGATGTGCCTGGTGGCACCAGCATGGCCGACACGATCATGGTTCCCAGACCTACTATCTCATCTTACTTTATCTCAGAAAAGTTCTACATCTTCTGCAGGGAACCTTTGAAGTTCATCGCCCGGCATTAGCATCTATTCCTACTAAACAAGGAAAACATACGAGAAACGACCTGGTTCGTACCAGTGAGATCAGAAAAAAGAATACCCCAAAGCATCCCATAACTACGAAAACAACTATGAAAACAACACACCACTTTTATCTCCTCCTGTAGGGACGAATGTTTTCCTTATGACGCTACTAAGAGCATCACGAAATTACATGCCTGTGGATCTTCGACCGGTTGCAAGAGTGAAAATTAGCCAGTGCTAATATAAGTGCGGTGCGTTAGCTAACTATACTGTATGAGACCTGCCTGTAGAAGACAAAGGATACCATCCAATAACACCTGATACTAAGCATGTACTTAACTAATAGCGTACTTGTATAACCAGCACAAAGAAAGATAACACTCGTGAAGGACTCATCAAACGCTGAAATGCTGCTGTGATTAGTATAGGTTTCCTAAATGTTGGACATGTGCGGCAGCCTTTGCGCACTTCAGCTACACCCAGCTGCGGCTGAAGTCAGAGACAATATGATGGAATTTTGTCACATGTTTTGTTCACACTCAAATAACTTGCCAGTTGATTTCCAAGTCCAAAATATTTCAATTTAAAAGAACTGGTCGTTCTCATCCAAAACTTTTGCAATAATTGCGCACAGAAACCTTGAACAACACACCCTAAGTCACATGTGTACTGTCTAAACTTTCAACATTTACAAATGCTCCTGTTTGCAATCTATACATCCCGCAGATATTCTCCTTCTGGTGCACGTGTTTACTATCTATACTTCCCACTGCACGTGTTTACTATCTACACCTCCGACAACGCATGTTTACTATGAACACTTACATCTGCACATGTTTACTATCTATATTTCCAACTGCACGTATTTAGTGTCTACACTTCCTACTTCACGAGATCACTATGTATACTTTAAACTTCACGTGTTTATTACCTATATTTCCAACTGCTCGTGTTTACTATCTACACTTCCATCTGCACGTGTTTATAATCCACACTTCCTGCTCCACGTGTTTAGTAGCTACACATCCTACTGCTTGTGTTTACTATCTACACTTCTAAATGTATGTTTACTACCTACATTTCTACGTACCCGTCTTTACTATCTACTCATCCCAACGCACGTGTTAACTATCCACGCTTTCAATATTATTAAACGAATCTTTGATGAATCTTAAGTTTGATGTATGCAATCTTGTGACTGCCTCTGGTCCTGGTGAGGGATGTGTGGTTGATATCATCCTCACCACCTGTTTGCCACAGCTTTATCCACCTTAAGCGCGCCACCTTCCATCTCTGCTTGTAAAGTCCATGGTCTCTTCACTAACTTTCCAAATTCTGTCTTGCCTTCATAAACAAACATTTTAGTTGGTATCTTTCGACATAAATTGTCTCAGCAGTTTTAACGATAAAGAGAGAAGGCGAGCACATCACACAGAATCTGCCCAATGCCAGCACACGGAATCTGGTGTGTGTCGGCAGCGGTGAGAGAATCTGCCCAATGCCAGCACACGGACCCTGGTGTGTGTCGGCAGCGAGGTTTACTGAACATTCCAAGGAGAGGGATGAGGACGAACGTACCTCCACTTCGTGGGTCGGTGCAGCTCTGCTACTAAGGAAGAGTTCACATGACTTACTGACAGTTTCCTCAATACTTATGGGGTTTGTCTAAGTAGGCTGTGAGCGTTCTACAGACTTTACGAGCACCCCAACCCTGCCTGTGTACTCACAGATCACAGAACCACCAGAGATATAAACTCTCTCTACTTTGAGCGGAGCGCGGGTACATGCATGACTGTTTTGAAGTGGTATCTCACATTTTAATGATATGTAATAAGCGCATATCTCTCTGAGATATTTTTTTTTCACTTGTATTTTCAAAACGACGAAATTCATTCAAGTTCTACTTCAATCAACTCTTTGGAAGCATACAAAACATTTTTATGAAGCATTATATGTACAAAAAAGAGAGTTAAATGGAATATGATTCTAACAAATCTATGCAAAATGAATTTGTTTTCTTATTTGTCTTTATTGATCGGAATAGATGACCAAGAAGCCCTCCTGCCTTGAAACCATTGACTGCCTTGAAACCATTGACAACCACTGACAGCCGTGCTACAGCTCAAATATTGTTAAATGAGACTTGGAACAAACCAATGGCCATACAAACGTTATTTGTTTTGAAAAGCCACCTAAATATTGCTATTTACAACAGGCCTGACAAGACGATATGAAATCTTTTCTCGAGCATATTATGCGGAGATACTGAGAGACGCGTACTGTGTCCATGCATACCATGTGTTACACGAAGACATGCCCTTTATCGCCAGCATCGTCTGAAGACATGATCTGTAACGCCAGCATCGTCTGAAGACATGATCTGTATCGCCAGCATCGTCTGAAGACACGATCTGTATAGCCAGCATCGTCTGAAGACATGATCTATATCGCCAGCATCGTCTGAAGACATGATCTGTATCGCCAGCATCGTCTGAAGACATAATGTATGTCGTCAGTATCGTCTGAAGACATGATCTGTATCTCCAGCATCGTCTGAAGACATGATCTGTATCGCCAGCATCGTCTGAAGACATGATCTGTATCGCCAGCATCGTCTGAAGACATGATCTGTATCGCCAGCATCGTCTGAAGACATGATCTGTAACGCCAGCATCGTCTGAAGACATGATCTGTATCGCCAGCATCGTCTGAAGATATGATCTGTATCGCCAGCATCGTCTGAAGACATGATCTGTATCGTCAGCATCGTCTGAAGACATGATCTGTATCGCCAGCATCATCTCAAGACATGATCTATACCGCCAGCATCGTCTAAAGACATGATCTGTATCGCCAGCATCGTGTGGAGACATGATCTTTATCGCAATCACCGATCTGAAGAGATGATCTGTATCGCCAGCATCATCTGAAAACATGATCTGTATCGCCAGCATCGTCTGAAGACATGATCTATATCGCCAGCATCTTCTGAAGACATGATCTGTATCGCCAGCATCGTCTGAAGACATAATGTATATCGCCAGCATCGTCTGAAGACACGATCTGTATCGCGAGCATCGTCTGAAGACATGATCTATATCGCCAGCATCGTCTGAAGACATGATCTGTATCGCCAGCATCGTCTGAAGACATAATGTATATCGCCAGCATCGTCTGAAAACATGATCTGTATCGCCAGCATCATCTGAAAACATGATCTGTATCGCTAGCATCGTCTGAAGACATGATCTGTATCGCCAGCTTCGTCTGAAGACATGATCTGTATCGCCAGCATCGTCTGAAGACATGATCTGTATCGCCAGCATCGTCTGAAGACATGATCTGTATCGCCAGCATCGTCTGAAGACATAATGTATATCGCCAGCATCGTCTGAAGACATGATCTGTATCGCCAGCATCGTCTGAAGACATGATGTGTATCGCCAGCATCGTCTGAAGACATGATCTGTATCGCCAGCATCGTCTGAAGACATAATGATTATCGCCAGCATCGTCTGAAGACACGATCTGTATCGCCAGCATCGTCTGAAGACATGATCCGTATCGCCAGCATCGTCTGAAGACATGATCTATATCGCCAGCATCGTCTGAAGACATGATCTGTATAGCCAGCATCGTCTGAAGACATAATGTATATCGCCAGCATCGTCTGAAGACATGATCTGTATCGCCAGCATCATCTGAAAACATGATCTGTATCGCTAGCATCGTCTGAAGACATGATCTGTATCGCCAGCTTCGTCTGAAGACATGATCTGTATCGCCAGCATCGTCTGAAGACATGATCTGTATCGCCAGCATCGTCTGAAGACATGATCTGTATCGCCAGCATCATCTGAAAACATGATCTGTATCGCCAGCATCGTCTGAAGACATGATCTGTATCGCCAGCATCGTCTAAAGACATGATCTGTATCTACAGAATCGTCTGAAGACATGATTTATATAGCCAGCATCGTCTGAAGACATGATCTGTTATGCTAGCATCGATCTGAAGACATGATCTGTATCGCCAGCATCATCTGAAAACATGATCTATATCGCCAGCATCGTCTGAAGACATGATCTATATCGCCAGCATCGTCTGAAGACATGATCTGTATCGCCAGCATCATCTGAAAACATGATCTGTATCGGCAGCATCGATCTGAAGACATGATCTGTATCGCCAGCATCGTCTGAAAACAAGATCTGTATCGCAAGTATCGTCTGAAGACATGATCTATATCGCCAGCATCGTCTGAAGACATGTATATCGCCACCATCGTCTGAAGACATGATCTATATCGCCAGCATCGATCTAAAGACATGATCTGTATCGCTAACATTGTCTGGAGACATGATCTGTATCGCTAGCATCATCTGAAGACATGATCTATATCGCCAGCATCTTCTGAAGACTTGATCTGTATCGCCAGCATCGTCTAAAGACATGATCTGTATCGCCAGCATCGTCTGAAGACATTATCTGTATCGCCAGCATCGATCTGAAGACATGATCTATATCGCCAGCATCGTCTGAAAACATGATCTGTATCGCAAGTATCGTCTGAAGACATGATCTATATCGCCAGCATCGTCTGAAGACATGTATATCGCCACCATCGTCTGAAGACATGATCTATATCGCCAGCATCGATCTGAAGACATGATCTGTATCACTAGCATCGTCTGAAGACATGATCTCTATCGCTATCATCATCTGAAGACATGATCTATATCGCCGGCATCGTCTGAAGACATGGTCTATAACGCCAGCATCGTCTGAAGACATAATGATTATCGCCAGCATCGTCTGAAGACACGATCTGTATCGCGAGCATCGCCTGAAGACATGATCTGTATCGCCAGCATCGTCTGAAGACATAATGTATATCGCCAGCATCGTCTGAAGACACGATCTGTATCGCGAGCATCGTCTGAAGACATGATCTATATCGCCAGCATCGTCTGAAGACATGATCTGTATCGCCAGCATCGTCTGAAGACATAATGTATATCGCCAGCATCGTCTGAAAACATGATCTGTATCGCCAGCATCATCTGAAAACATGATCTGTATCGCTAGCATCGTCTGAAGACATGATCTGTATCGCCAGCTTCGTCTGAAGACATGATCTGTATCGCCAGCATCGTCTGAAGACATGATCTGTATCGCCAGCATCGTCTGAAGACATGATCTGTATCGCCAGCATCGTCTGAAGACATAATGTATATCGCCAGCATCGTCTGAAGACATGATCTGTATCGCCAGCATCGTCTGAAGACATGATCTGTATCGCCAGCATCGTCTGAAGACATGATCTGTATCGCCAGCATCGTCTGAAGACATAATGATTATCGCCAGCATCGTCTGAAGACACGATCTGTATCGCCAGCATCGTCTGAAGACATGATCTGTATCGCGAGCATCGTCTGAAGACATGATCTATATCGCCAGCATCGTCTGAAGACATAATGTATATCGCCAGCATCGTCTGAAGACACGATCTGTATCGCCAGCATCGTCTGAAGACATGATCTGTATCGCATCGAGCATCGTCTGAAGACATGATCTGTATCGCCAGCATCGTCTGAAGACATAATGTATATCGCCAGCATCGTCTGAAGACATGATCTGTATCGCCAGCATCATCTGAAAACATGATCTGTATCGCTAGCATCGTCTGAAGACATGATCTGTATCGCCAGCTTCGTCTGAAGACATGATCTGTATCGCCAGCATCGTCTGAAGACATGATCTGTATCGCCAGCATCGTCTGAAGACATGATCTGTATCGCCAGCATCATCTGAAAACATGATCTGTATCGCCAGCATCGTCTGAAGACATGATCTGTATCGCCAGCATCGTCTAAAGACATGATCTGTATCTACAGAATCGTCTGAAGACATGATTTATATAGCCAGCATCGTCTGAAGACATGATCTGTTATGCTAGCATCGATCTGAAGACATGATCTGTATCGCCAGCATCATCTGAAAACATGATCTATATCGCCAGCATCGTCTGAAGACATGATCTGTATCGCCAGCATCGTCTGAAGACATAATGTATATCGCCAGCATCGTCTGAAAACAAGATCTGTATCGCCAGCATCGTCTGAAGACATGATCTATATCGCCAGCATCGTCTGAAGACATGTATATCGCCACCATCGTCTGAAGACATGATCTATATCGCCAGCATCGATCTGAAGACATGATCTGTATCGCTAACATTGTCTGGAGACATGATCTGTATCGCTAGCATCATCTGAAGACATGATCTATATCGCCAGCATCTTCTGAAGACATGATCTGTATCGCCAGCATCGTCTAAAGACATGATCTGTATCGCCAGCATCGATCTGAAGACATGATCTATATCGCCAGCATCGTCTGAAAACATGATCTGTATCGCAAGTATCGTCTGAAGACATGATCTATATCGCCAGCATCGTCTGAAGACATGTATATCGCCACCATCGTCTGAAGACATGATCTATATCGCCAGCATCGATCTGAAGACATGATCTGTATCACTAGCATCGTCTGAAGACATGATCTGTATCGCTATCATCATCTGAAGACATGATCTATATCGCCAGCATCGTCTGAAGACATGGTCTATAACGCCAGCATCGTCTGAAGACATAATGATTATCGCCAGCATCGTCTGAAGACATGATCTGTATCGCCAGCATCGTCTGAAGACATAATGTATATCGCCAGCATCGTCTGAAGACATGATCTATATCGCCAGCATCGTCTGAAGACATGATCTATATCGCCAGCATCGTCTGAAGACATAATGATTATCGCCAGCATCGTCTGAAGACACGATCTGTATCGCGAGCATCGCCTGAAGACATGATCTGTATCGCCAGCATCGTCTGAAGACATAATGTATATCGCCAGCATCGTCTGAAGACACGATCTGTATCGCGAGCATCGTCTGAAGACATGATCTATATCGCCAGCATCGTCTGAAGACATGATCTGTATCGCCAGCATCGTCTGAAGACATAATGTATATCGCCAGCATCGTCTGAAAACATGATCTGTATCGCCAGCATCATCTGAAAACATGATCTGTATCGCTAGCATCGTCTGAAGACATGATCTGTATCGCCAGCTTCGTCTGAAGACACGATCTGTATCGCCAGCATCGTCTGAAGACATGATCTGTATCGCCAGCATCGTCTGAAGACATGATCTGTATCGCCAGCATCGTCTGAAGACATAATGTATATCGCCAGCATCGTCTGAAGACATGATCTGTATCGCCAGCATCGTCTGAAGACATGATGTGTATCGCCAGCATCGTCTGAAGACATGATCTGTATCGCCAGCATCGTCTGAAGACATAATGATTATCGCCAGCATCGTCTGAAGACATGATCTGTATCGCCAGCATCGTCTGAAGACATGATCTGTATCGCCAGCATCGTCTGAAGACATGATCTATATCGCCAGCATCGTCTGAAGACATAATGTATATCGCCAGCATCGTCTGAAGACACGATCTGTATCGCCAGCATCGTCTGAAGACATGATCTGTATCGCGAGCATCGTCTGAAGACATGATCTGTATCGCCAGCATCGTCTGAAGACATAATGTATATCGCCAGCATCGTCTGAAGACATGATCTGTATCGCCAGCATCATCTGAAAACATGATCTGTATCGCTAGCATCGTCTGAAGACATGATCTGTATCGCCAGCTTCGTCTGAAGACATGATCTGTATCGCCAGCATCGTCTGAAGACATGATCTGTATCGCCAGCATCGTCTGAAGACATGATCTGTATCGCCAGCATCATCTGAAAACATGATCTGTATCGCCAGCATCGTCTGAAGACATGATCTGTATCGCCAGCATCGTCTAAAGACATGATCTGTATCTACAGAATCGTCTGAAGACATGATTTATATAGCCAGCATCGTCTGAAGACATGATCTGTTATGCTAGCATCGATCTGAAGACATGATCTGTATCGCCAGCATCATCTGAAAACATGATCTATATCGCCAGCATCGTCTGAAGACATGATCTGTATCGCCAGCATCGTCTGAAGACATAATGTATATCGCCAGCATCGTCTGAAAACAAGATCTGTATCGCAAGTATCGTCTGAAGACATGATCTATATCGCCAGCATCGTCTAAAGACATGTATATCGCCACCATCGTCTGAAGACATGATCTATATCGCCAGCATCGATCTGAAGACATGATCTGTATCGCTAACATTGTCTGGAGACATGATCTGTATCGCTAGCATCATCTGAAGACATGATCTATATCGCCAGCATCTTCTGAAGACATGATCTGTATCGCCAGCATCGTCTAAAGACATGATCTGTATCGCCAGCATCGATCTGAAGACATGATCTATATCGCCAGCATCGTCTGAAAACATGATCTGTATCGCAAGTATCGTCTGAAGACATGATCTATATCGCCAGCATCGTCTGAAGACATGTATATCGCCACCATCGTCTGAAGACATGATCTATATCGCCAGCATCGATCTGAAGACATGATCTGTATCACTAGCATCGTCTGAAGACATGATCTGTATCGCTATCATCATCTGAAGACATGATCTATATCGCCAGCATCGTCTGAAGACATGGTCTATAACGCCAGCATCGTCTGAAGACATAATGATTATCGCCAGCATCGTCTGAAGACATGATCTGTATCGCCAGCATCGTCTGAAGACATAATGTATATCGCCAGCAGTATCGTCTGAAGACATGATCTATATCGCCAGCATCGTCTGAAGACATAATCTATATCGCCAGCATCGTCTGAAGACATGATCGGTTATGCTAGCATCATCTGAAAACATGATCTGATCTATATCGCCTGCCATCGTCTGAAGACATGATCTGTATCGCCAGCATCTTCTGAAGACATGATCTGTATCGCCAGCATCGTCTAAAGACATGATCTGTATCGCCAGCATAATCTGAAGACATGATCTGTATCGCCAGCATCGATCTGAAGACATGATCTATATCGCCAGCATCGTCTGAAAACATGATCTGTATCGCAAGTATCGTCTGAAGACATGATCTATATCGCCAGCTTCGTCTGAAGACATGTATATCGCCACCATCGTCTGAAGACATGATCTATATCGCCAGCATCGATCTGAAGACATGATCTGTATTGCTAGCATCGTCTGATGACATGATCTGTATCGCCAGCATCATCTGAAGACATGATCTATATCGCCAACATTGTCTGAAGACATGATCTATATCGCCAGCATCGTCTGAAGACATAATGATTATCGCCAGCATCGTCTGAAGACATGATCTATATCGCCAGCATCGTCTGAAGACATCTAGCACAACTTACTGTCACTGACCTGCATTCACCATGGCACAGTATCAGATATATACTAGGAAAAAGGTTAAGCATCCCCGGTAACTTTTACATAGTTGTGTGATCCGGCCAACATCAGTGGCGTACACGTGCCGTACGTCCTTAAAGCTGTAAAGAAATTTATGTAAGATCATCTCTTGACTTCCAGAAAACACAAAAATGACAGTTTAAATAATGATATGACGCAATATACTGTTTAGGCTCAAAATGATACATGTTACAGGTATGGAGTTTGATGAGGATCAGGTGTGCCTGTTTAGACATAAACGTTTATTTGTAACTGGGGAACGTTGTCCAATCAAAATCCAGTGTACCCTCCACGTGCCTGGATTAATGTCCCCACGCAAGATATCCCGCCATTCCTTGCCATTCATGCTGCAATGCTCTTTCCAGCTCGCGCAGATTTTGAACAGCTGCGCACGTGCACGTGCTTGTGCTTTGCCCGAGGCATATATACATCGCTTATATATTCACCAGCTTCTAAATTGCTCTCAAGAATCTAAGCTTCTTCCTTATTGTACACACAAAAGTGTATCTCAACATCTTCTTTATTGTACACACAAAAGTGTATGTCAACTTCTCTTTACTGTACACACAAAAGTGTATTTCAACATCTTCTTTATTGTATACACAAAAGTGTATGTCAACTTCTTCTTTATTGCATACACAAATGTGTATGTCAACGTCTTCTCTATTGCATACACAAATGTGTATGTCAACTTCTTCTTTATTGTACACACAAAAGTTTATGTCAACTGCTCTATTGTATACACAAAAGTGTATGTCAACTTCTTCTTTATTGTGCACACAAAAGTGTATGTCAACTTCTTCTTCATTGTATACACAAACGTGTATGTCAACTTCTTTATTGTGTGCGCCTAGTCTTCAGATTCCAACGTTGTGGTAAACACCAAGTCAAATGTGCCTGTTGGTGATAATCGCTCAGTAGCGGACATTTGATGACCAGTCTAAAGCTGTACCCGGTTCACCTTAGGCGATTCTGGGCTGTACTCGCAGAGACGCGGCAACATGGTAACCAGTGGTGCTTCAGGACGGTGCTGCTGATACATGGTTGTCGTTGAGTGGGCCCCAGATCTTCACGATCTGACGTGGACTAACCTGCACCTCATTAGCCTTCCTGTATTTTCTGACCAAATAACTGGCAACTGTGTAGTGAGGTTCCTGAACACGTCTCATGTATTCAACTGTGTAGTGGCCAGAGTGTTATTAAAGAAGCAAACCGAACATTAAAAATCCTCGGAGAAGTAGCTGTATGTAGTATTTATTCTGAGGCTAAAACAGTAACAGTGTGTTATGGGAAACATAAAGCCATTACTAAAGTTAACGTTTATAGTACAGCTAAACCAAATGTAGATAAATATCTGAAATTGCTTGATCCCAACGAAGGCCCATATTCTATCTGTGGGGAATTTAGCAGCCACAATATGTTTGGGGGAAGTAATAATGGAGAATAACTTTTTTATTGATGAAGCAGACCTTGTCCTTCTACATCGTGAGAAAATTACTCATGTGTGTCTTGTCAAATTAGGAGATAAACGTACTGTGTTGGGAAATTATATGAATGTTAGGCAGAATTGAGAGTCTCTAAATTACATTTGGAACCGATCGCGTAGCGTGATGTTTCAAATGATTAATTTAGAGACTATAAATTCTGCCTAACATTCATCTAATTTTCGAACACAATACGTTTATCTCCATTCTACCATAACAAATTTAAAATCGAACTCCTTCCTTCCACGGAAAACACTTCGAAATCCGTCATGGTGTGAGAGGCGAATTGAGCTCGTCTGTGAAGGGAGTGGAAGGTGCCGTTCGTATTTGTTTAAACATTGCAACATATATAATATTCTGTCCAAAGAAAACTAACTACTGTTTATTCAATGCAATAATGTAATACCTAAGAGCTTGGTTTTTATAATCCCAACTCCACACGACCGAAACCAGCCTATTGTTTTGCGTGCCGTGTTACTCTAACCCCCTGGCCACACTATAATGGAATCGTCTGACCTACTTATTTTTCTTGGAAGTGCAGTAGTTGTTGACAGTTACGCAACAGTTTGAAATGGCGGACAGCCAGTGTTTACATTTTGAGTGACAGTGGAAAATACTTGACTGACTGTAGAATCTGAACCCTGCAGAAACGAAGAATAGATCCTTTTCTGACCGACCTACGACCTGTAACTATTCAAAGATTTGTATGACCAGCGAGTGTTGATAATGATTTCACTTACATAGGCTGTAGGTGCCTCCACCCCGGCATCCGACGAAAAGAGTGACAGTGCTGCTTTGTGTACATGCGACTAACTTGGGATTCCTTGGAACATTGTTTTCATCATTTGGGACTGGATTGTGGCCAAACTTTTTTCAAAGTGTACGAACATAGATCACCAGCAGTGACAGCCTTGTGGGAAAGCTGGCAGAGAGCAGAATTCTGGTGGTTCAATTTTTGACATGTATTTTTTGAACGATGCAACATGATTGAGTGTGAGTGGCATACATTCTGTGTTTTGCCTGACCGTTATCTTGACCGTTATCTGGCGAATTTCCCATTCTTATGATTCTAAACGGAAACAAATATACCATTTACCAGGTAGGTCAATGTTTAGTAAGGATTTGCTGCACATTTTGTATAGATAGGGATGAAATTTACAAGGCTTTCTGATTTACATGTTAGATATTGTTTGTTTATGTTTGGGGCTGTGTATTGTAATTGAGTTTGAATATTGTTATTATAGAAGGTTATATGATAGTGAGGTTCCCTAATAATTGTGGAGGAAAAATAATAAAATAAATGTTTTATCAGCATTTTCATCACGTCTGTTGTGTTGGTATTAGCCATGTTGGTGGTCAAGCTGATGCGGCAGTGTTGTATACGTGCGCAGTGAAGCGGTCATGAAATCAGACGACTTTTCAATCCAGAATTGATAGCGTCTAATTTTATTGATTGACCAATCAAAATCGAGCATATCACCTAGTCATGGACCTTTTCTCCTTTACATCTCTCAGTGATATCATCATCAATTGCCAGTAAGTAAAACTGGGATGTATTTCAAGAAGATGCTTCAGGCAGTAAACATTTACCCGTTTTAACTGACTCTGTGTTCCTTGTGATATTGTCCCTTGGAAGAAGGCTAACTGTATTTGTGTGTGCTGTGAACACATCAGGAGCGATGGGGAAGTCTAGTCGTTAAGGCGTTCGCTCGTCACGCTAAAGACCCGATATCACTCACTCACTTAACATATCACATATGATCGTATAAATGACGATGTTGATATGACTAATGAAACTGTCACAACGCAAATGATTAGTATTGCAGAAGAGACCCTTGGAAAAACTTCACCTGTTAATCCTCTAAATGCTACTGTCGAACCCATTCGACAGGACAGTAGCGTAATGACATCCCCAAATAAAACATGCAATAATTATTCAACAAGTCGGATTTACGTGTCATTTGAATTATGTATGGAATGCACTAATTCTCAGCTTTCTAAATATATAATCTTCAATTAGTGTATGTACCTTAAAACGAAATGCCCGCGAAATATAAATTTGTTCGCTAAGTTTCTCCGCACACAGCCACAAATAACGGCCATTGTTTACTTCGTGCACATCAGGTCGAGTGGTACCCAGTCTAATATTTTCTTCATAATGAAATATTCTTTTCAAAATTTGATCAATATATTTGTTCTTTGGTGAAAAGAAAACCCTGAAGTTTCATATTTTCTAAAAATTAGTAACTTTCGGTTTAATTAATTATAAACAAAAACAATCTCAATGTTACATCACCGATTGGATGAAATAGGAACGATCATGGCAACGGCGGTAAACAAACAACTCCTCATGCATCATGATACCGAAAAATATGTGCCATCCTTTTGATAGGTCCAATTATTTTCGCTGGAATTAATTACATGGTCTGATTCGGTTTGTGTTATTGTCTTTGCAAAAACAATTATCACATTTATCGAGTTTATAATGATTTTGTTTGATAAACCTTCCGACACTGATATTGTTGACAGCTGTGGGTGACGCGTAAGGGCGTGTCCAAACTCGCGGGTTTTTTAGGTGACAGACACGAAGGATGTTAGAAAATACGCGTTCAGAATCAGAATCTGAACTCATATACATTCTAAGAAAACGATTCAATACCTAAATAATAGAGATCATGAAAAATAATCACAATATTTATAATTGTGCCCACCCTTGATGAAACCGGAAGCACTTACGGCATGACATCCATGGAGGTAAAACATGCACGAGTTGGAAAACGACCATTGATACATTTTCTAAATTGATTCAAATTCCCGTAAATTCCAAAATTTATGGTAGAATTAACTTATTAAACACCTTCAATGGGTTATTGTTAGCAGTTATCAACTGTAGTTGTCATTTTTTCCTTTTGTTGTATATTTGTTCGCCTCAAAGGTGTAGCCGGTGCGTAGATTTTTATAAATGTTAAGTCGTAATGGATTTTGCGGTCGATGATTTGCAAATAATGTTCTGACATTGGGAGATATTATAAAATGTCAGTATGTCATAACAATAACATAATATTGTTATGTGTCTATCGTCACAAGGATAATTCTGGTGATAGAAGATGTCATGCATGAATTCTTTTTCCTCTCACAGAAACGGATGAAACCAGATCTAGTGTAAAAATGTGATGTAAATGGATTTCTTAAAAACTGGAATGACGGGATAGAAAATAGTCATCGTCTACAGGTGTGAATGCATTTCACTAAATATCGGTATTTATTTTATGACATTAAAACAGCTAAACAGCACATCTTTTGTTCACCAAGTAGGAGAAAAATTGAAATAATTCTGTTGCCTCAAAAAGCAGAGCTTTCAAAGTTTTAATTCTACCTAATTTCACATTGTTTGAGGTGTGTCCATTTTTTTTATTAAACCTACTGGTCAAGTGACCCAGTGCATGGCTCGAATTAGCATTTAGATTTTGCACTGGTGCAATCTAAAACTGCAAAATGTAACCTCATATTTATACCTACTTGCACACTGTGAATGTTCATATTTTGCTGTTAAAAAAACCAGACTTCATTTAGGAAACAGACTGATGACCCTAACTGGCTTGGAGCAATGATTACACTGACAGTGATTGAAAGAATGACCCTTGTTTTCATGTCATGAAATTTCATAACGTAATATATATAATTATCATACCAGACCCAGAATAGTTTTGTTGTAATGAAGCTGTGAATCAGCAATATCAAAGCCACAAGAAATAGATAATTATATATTGAGCTGGAGGTGCAACCTGTTTTTGTATGAGGCATTAAGGTAATCATGAAAGGTGGCACCAGGGACATGTAGGTTTCCTTCCCTAAAAGCGAGTCCTGCAATAAATGATATTTGTTGTCCAGTTTGGAGCTAATTCATTGAGATTTTAATTTGGTTTTTTTATTGCTATATATATGTGGCAACGAAAATATCAAATACATACAGATCCTAAGTGAAATAGTGCTCAGGTTTTGGCATTTTTTAATTCAAAGAAGACTGTTCTTGACATTTTTTGTTTTATGATGGCAGAGGCAATTTTACATGCTGTAGTAATAGGAGTATGTCACTACGAGACACTTCAGCAAACAGCAACAATCCTTGAAAGTTCAGTAGACTAATTTCATATTATGTCATTGCTCCAAAACCCAGGAAAAGATACTAGGGTAAGATCATTTCTATTTACGTTAATTTTAGCAGAATATGAGGCCTGTTGACTTTCATCAGAGACCATAAAATTTAATACATGTATGTGGTCTCTGTTTTTTTCAAATTTTAACATTTCTGGTAAATATACTGTTACTGCAACAGCAGAAATGACACTAGTTATTTGTGATTGAAAATATTTCACAAAACAAAGAGGTACTGTTGAAAACAAATAGTTTATCACCCATCTGTATTTGAGGCACATTTTAGCAAGATATTGTATACAAACAAAATACACAAAATAATATGAAACATCTATCCATATATTTTATGGTATAGTTGTATTAAATAATTATGTAAAATTGTTAGTTTTCCACATCAATGAAAGACAGGAATTGAAATTTGGTTACGTACACTTTGCTAATGCATTGATAGATCCTGAGTGTCTTTACCCATGACCATTTGGGAGAGATAATTCTATAAATACAAATCATATTATTAGTAACAAGCAACATATGAAAATATATGAAAATGTTTAACGTTGTAACCAGCTGTGAAACATTAAGCATTACGAACATGTCATCAGTATTCACCAAGCATTTTAATTTATTGCATAAATTTATATGTAATTCAAATTGTTCTGAAGTGAGACTATAAATTTGGCATATACGTATTATGAACACACAATTGATTAAATCATCCCTAATTTCACGTGAAATATAATTGATACTATGTTTTAGTATATGATATAATACATATGTATCATGCATCATATTTTGTCACAATAAGAAGAGCATGAATGTTATTTTGAAACACATATTTTGTCACGCCCATTTCCGCGCACCTGTTGTTGAGGCCGATGTTTGTAAACGTTGTTGCGTCGAACAAAGTAAAAAACAAAAAACAAACTAATATCAATATGCCTCACAATTATATGTTTCGTATCTGCATATTCACTGTAGAATAAAGTGGTGGTCCTAATATCAACAAATGTTCAAATAAACGATACTGAGAAACTTGCATGTGGAGTGTTGATCGACTACTGTTTCCGGGTCACGGGAGCATACATGGTCAAACTGGTTCCGTGATAAGCCAATTATATAGTCAAAAACACAATGTTTTTTTCCTATGAGCTATGCTTAATCAGTCTAAATAGTGATTGGTGTTAAATTTGGGTTTGCCAGGCGAAATATCTCCAAATTTACTGTTAGAATTCAATAACGAAAGATTTTTACCAGACAACCCCTGTCTGTGACATCACATCCGGTGACCTTTGCACTTACCAGAAATCAAGTTAGATTTTGCGATCTTAATTTTCGTTTCTCTCTGGTAATATTAAACAGAAAATGATAAATGAAACACTTGTAGAATGAGAAATGCTTCAACTTTCGCCAGGGCTTATACATGTAAGTCCTGTAAGCTTTGTTCTTATCAAAATAGCAATACTTTATGTAGGGGTTGGCCATGTTTGTTTTTCGAACGTGTAACACGGTGCAACACTGGTTTTCTGTGGGCTTGTGTCGAAAATAATGAACCATAACACTTGAAATTAGGACTCGTGAATATTCATAAATCATGTATTTTATTCTGCAATTTTCATGACATGACACGTTGGCGTTATAGTGCCATTTGAATAAAATATGTGATGGCATCGAAAATACGATTTGTTTACGACAAACGATCATTTTTTTCAGAAATGTTTTTTAATTTGTCGTCGCGCTGATAATTGCCGATACAAATATACGAATTTGAAGTCAGATAATTATGAGATATCTGAAATACGAATATTGAAATCGGTTTGCGCTAATTTAACGATTTATTCAAGTTCCTTATATGAATCGCATTGTACTGTCAATCAAGTAATTCAGGTAAATTCAGGAAAAATTAATTATTTATGTTTGCCTTCTCATTAACCTCTGTATATTGAAATTATCAGGATATTTTTGTTTAATAATGTTCATTTTTCTATCTAGTATTAATGTGCCAAGTATGGTTGTAGTTGTTCCTTATTTAATGACACACCGACTGTTAGAAATCACTCACCCTCTTTACAAGACCTTATGCTGAAACTAATTCAGCAGGCTAAAGGATAAATAACCATGAATACACAATGTCATTTAAATAATAATATATTTTACATCAGTAAAATAATCGTCTACCTCTCTATGGTCTTGGTGCAATGACAACAGGGAGAAGGCAAACATAGTGGGGGAAACGCAGTGTATTGTTCGTAGTACTCACAATAGACACTGGATAAGTAATTACAAAAAAACATTGCACTTGTTGAAAAATGTAATCTGTCAACGCTTCTGAAAATTGTGTCCTGAGTTTAGAGAAAAGGAACAAGTCTTTGAAACATTCTGCGTGAAAAGTCTTCTAGAAAGTAGCTTCGAATGTAATGCAGCTTTCACTCATAATAATCCCACGATGAAGGGAGCCATGTGCAGAGAAACTCTGTAGTCAAATGTTTAAGCATATGTCAGATTCTGTTCTTGCTGTTATTTGGGAACTTTTTAATGTAGGTTGGTTATCTGGACCCTTGTCTTGCCTTAACAGTTCCAGGAACCCATAGCAGGAACAGAAACAGGAACATCGTTTGCCGTGTGATATACACCAGTTGCTCTACCATTCAATTCTTGTAACATCACGGAGAGACGTAAATAGTCGCCTGAACTATTTTCTTGAACGAGAAGAACTTCTTAGGCACATTAGAGATTAAATAAAAAACCTCTATCATTCTTGATATCGAAAAGCCTAATGACATGTTTTAGAGACAAGGATTGCTATTCAAACTGTGGAAACTTGGAAGTAGGGTCAACACGGAGAAGTAGATATGGTCCTTTTTCCGAAAAAACAATTCAAGTTTGCACAGGTCACCGGTTGTCTGGCGTCTATGTGGTTGAATATGGCAGCCCACAAGAGCGGGTAATAAGTCCAGAGACATTCAATGTCAACATCACCTTCGAGGACCTGTCTCGGAATGACAGATGACGTATCGTTTTTTACATGAAAGTAAAAACAGTACCTGGTGTTCAAAATGTGGATATAAGACATCCCGGTCATGGTCACTGGTGTACGACATCCCGGTCATGGTCACTGGTGTACGATATCCCGGTCATAGTCACTGGTGTAAAACATCCAGTCATTGTCACTGGTGTATGATATCCCGGTCATAGTCACTGGTGTAAGATATACCGGTCATAGTCACTGCTACAAGATACCCTGGTCATAGTCACTGGTACAATATATCCCGGTCATAGTCACTGGTGTAAGATATTCCGGTCATAGTCAGTGGTACAAAATATCCCAGTCATAGTCACTGGTACAAAATATCCCAGTCATAGTAACTGGTGTAAGATATTCCGGTCATAGTCAGTGGTACAATATATCCCAGTCATAGTCACTGGTACAAAATATTACAGTCATTGTCACTGGTACAATATATCCTAGTCATAGTCATGGTACAAAATATCCCATTCATAGTAACTGGTGTAAGATATCCCGGTCATAGTCACGGGTACAAAATATCCCAGTCATAGTAACTGGTGTAACATATCCGGTCATAGTCAGTGGTACAATATATCCCAGTCATAGTCAGTGGTACAATATATCCAAGTCATAGTCACTGGTATAAAATATCCCAGTCATAGTAACTGGTACAATATATCCCAGTCATAGTCACTGGTACAATATATCCAAGTCATAGTCACTGGTACACTATATCCCAGTCATAGTCACTGGTACAAAATATCCCAGTCAAAGTAACTGGTGTAATATATCCGGTCATAGTCACGGGTACAAAATATCCAGGTCATAGTCACTGGTGTAAGATATCCGGTCATAGTCACTGGTGTAAGATATCCCAGTCATAGTCACTGGTGTAAGATACCCTGGTCATAGTCACTGGTGTAAGATACCCCGGTCACAGTCACTGGTACAAAATATCCAAGTCATAGTCACTGGTGTAAGATATCCCGGTCATAGTCACTGGTGTAAAATAACCTGGTCATAGTCACTGGTGTAAGATACCCTGGTCATAGTCACTGGTGTAAGATACCCCGGTCACAGTCACTGGTGTAATATATCCCAGTCATAGTCACTGGTACACTATATCCCAGTCATAGTCACTGGTACACTATATCCCAGTCATAGTCACTGGTACACTATATCCCAGTCATAGTCACTGGTACAAAATATCCCAGTCATAGTAACTGGTGTAAAATATCCGGTCATAGTCACGGGTACAAAATATCCAGGTCATAGTCACTGGTGTACGATATCCGGTCATAGTCACTGGTGTAAGATATCCCAGTCATAGTCACTGGTGTAAGATACCCTGGTCATAGTCACTGGTGTAAGATACCCCGGTCACAGTCACTGGTACAAAATATCCAAGTCATAGTCACTGGTGTAAGATATCCCGGTCATAGACACTGGTGTAAGATATCCCAGTCATAGTCACTGGTGTAAGATACCCTGGTCATAGTCACTGGTGTAAGATACCCCAGTCATAGTCACTGGTGTAAGATACCCCGGTCATAGTCACTGGTGTAAGATATCCCGGTCATAGTCACTGGTGTAAGATACCCAGGTCATAGTCACTGGTGTAAGACATCCCAGTCATAGTCACCGGTGTAAGATACCCTGGTCATAGTCACTAGTGTAAGATACCCTGGTCATAGTCACTGGTGTAGGATACCCCGGTCATAGTCACTGGTACAAAATGTCCCAGTCATAGTAACTGGTGTAAGATATCCAGGTCATAGACACTTGTGTAATATACACCAGTCATAGTCACTGGTGTAAGATACCCCGGTCACAGTCACTGGTGTAAGATATCCCAGTCATAGTCACTGGTACACTATATCCCAGTCATAGTCACTGGTACACTATATCCCAGTCATAGTCACTGGTACACTATATCCCAGTCATAGTCACTGGTACAAAATATCCCAGTCATAGTAACTGGTGTAATATATCCGGTCATAGTCATGGGTACAAAATATGCAGGTCATAGTCACTGATGTAAGATACACCGGTCACAGTCACTGGTACAAAATATCCAAGTCATAGTCACTGGTGTAAGATACCCTGGTCATAGTCACTGGTGTAAGATACCCCGGTCACAGTCACTGGTACAAAATATCCAAGTCAAAGTCATTGGTGTAAGATAGCCCGGCCATAGTCACTGGTGTAAGATACTCCGGTCATAGATACTCGTGTAAGATAGCCCGGTCATAGTCACTGGTGTAAGATACCCCAGTCATAGATACTGGTGTAAGATATCCCGGTCATAGTCATTGGTGTAAGATATTCTGGTCATAGTCAGTGCTACAATATATCCCGGTCATACTGACTGGTGTAAGATATCCTGTCATAGTCAGTGCTACACTATATCGCAGACATAGTCACGGGTACAAAATATCCCAGTCATAGTAACTGGTGTAAGATATTCCAGTCATAGTCACGAGTACAAAATATCCCAGTCATAGTAACTGGTGTAAGATATCCGGTCATAGTCACTGGTGTAAGATATCCCGGTCATAGTCACTGGTGTACAATAGCCCGGTCATAGTCACTGCTGTAAGATATTCTGTAAGATATTCCTGGTGTAGTCATAGTCACTGGTGTAAGATACAAAATATCCCGGTCATAGTCACTGGTGTAAAATAGCCCGGTCATAGTCACTGGTGTAAGATATCCCGGTCATAGTCACTGGTTTAAGATACCCGATATACTCCGGTCATAGTCACTGGTGTAAGATACCCCGGTCATGGATACTGGTGTAAGATATCCCGTTCATAGTCACTGATGTAAGATATCCCAGTCATAGTCACTGGTTTAAGATACCCCGGTCATAGATACTGGTGTAAGATAGCCCGGTCATAGTCACTGGTGTAAGATATCCCAGTCAAAGTCACTGGTGTAAGATACCCCGGTCATAGATGCTGGTGTAAGATATCCCGTTCATAGTCACTGGTGTAAGATATCCCGGTCATAGATGCTGGTATAAGATACCCCGGTCATAGTCACTGGTGTAAGATATCCCAGTCATAGTCACTGGTGTAAGATATCCCAGTCATAGTCACTGGTGAAAGATACCCCGGTCATAGATACTGGTGTAAGATATCCCGGTCATAGTCACTGGTGTAAGATATCCCAGTCATAGTCACTGGTGTAAGATAATCCGGTCATAGTCACTGGTCTAAGATATCCGGTAATAGACACTGGTGTAAGATACCCCGGTCATAGTCGCTGGTGTAAGATATCCCGGTCATAGTCACTGGTGTAAGATATCCCAGGTCATAGTCACTGGTGTAAGATATCCCGTTCATAGTCACTGGTGTAAGATATCCCGGTCATAGTCACTGGTGTAAGATATCCCGTTCATAGTCACTGGTGTAAGATACCCCGGTCATAGATAGTGGTGTAAGATATCCCGTTCATAGTCACTGGTGTAAGATATCCCAGTCATAGTCACTGGCTAAAGATACCCCGGTCATAGATGCTGGTGTAAGATACCCCGGTCATAGTCACTGGTGTAAGATATCCCAGTCATAGTCACTGGTGTAAGATATCCAGGTCATAGTCACTGGTGTAAGATATCCCGGTCATAGTCACTGGTGTAAGATATATCGTGGTCATACTCACTGGTTTAAGATATCCCGGTCATAGTCACTGGTGTAAGATATCCCGGTCATAGTCACTGGTGTAAGATATCCCGGTCATAGTCACTGGTGTAAGATATCCACGGTCATAGTCAATGGTGTAAGATATTCGGTCATAGTCATTGGTACAATATATCCTGGTCATAGTCACTGGTTTAAGATATCCGGTCATAGTCACTGGTGTAAGATATCCCGGTCAGAGTCACTGGTTTAAGATATCCCAGTCATAGTCACTGGTGTAAGATTTCCCTGTCATAGTCACTGGTGTAAGATATCCCAGTCATAGTCAATGGGGTAAGATATCCCAGTCATAGCCACTTGTGTAAGATATTCCGTTCATAGTCACTGGTGTAAGATACCCCGGTCATAGATACTGGTTTAAATAGCCCGGTCATACTCACTGGTGTAAGATATCCCGGTCATAGTCACTGGTACAAGATATCCCAGTCATAGTCACTGGTGTAAGATATCCCGGTCATAGTCACTGGTGTAAGATATCCCGTTCATAGTCACTGGTGTAAGATATCTCAGTCATAGTCACTGGTGTAAGATATCCCGGTCATAGTCACTGGTGTAAGATATCCGGTCATAGTCACTGGTGTAAGATATCCCGGTCATAGTCACTGGTGTAAGATATCCAGGTCATAGTCACTGGTGTAAGATATTCGGTCATAGTCACTGGTGTAAGATATCGTGGTCATAGTCACTGGTGTAAGATATCCGGTCATAGTCACTGGTGTAATATATCCCGGTCATGGTCACTGGTGTAAGATATCCTGGTCATAGTCACTGGTGTAAGATATTCCGGTCATAGTCATTGGTGTAAGATATCCGGTCATATTCACTGGTGTAAGATATCCCAGTCATAGTCACTGATGTAAAATATCCCAGTCATAGTCACTGGTTTAAGATACCCGGTCATAGTACTGGTGTAAGATAGCCCGGTCATAGTCACTGGTGTAAGATACTCCCAGTCATAGTCACCCGGTTTAAGATATACCAGTCATAGTCACTGGTGTAAGATATCCCAGTCATAGATACTGGTGTAAGATATCCCGGTCATAGTCACTGGTGTAAGATATCCCCGGTCATAGTCACTGGTGTAATATATCCCGGTCATAGATACTGGTGTAAGATATCCCGTCATAGTCACTGGTGTAAGATATCCTAGAAGTCATAGTCACTGGTACAAGATATCCCAGTCATAGTTACTGGTGTAAGATACCCCGGTCATAGATGCTGGTGTAAGATATCCCGGTCATAGTCACTGGTGTAAGATATCCCAGTCATAGTCACTGGTGTAAGATATCCCGGTCATAGACACTGGTGTAAGATATCCCGGTCATAGTCACTGGTGTAGAATAGCCCGGTCATAGTCACTGGTGTAAGATATTCCAGTCATATTCACGGGTACAAAATATCCCAGTCATAGTCACTGGTGTAAGATACCCGGGTCATAGATACTGGTGTAAGATATCCCGGTCATAGTCACTGGTGTAAAATAGCCCGGTCATAGTCACTGGTGTAAGATATCCCGGTCATAGTCACTGGTGTAAGATATTCCGGTCATAGTCACTGGTGTAAGATACCCCGGTCATGGATACTGGTGTAAGATATCCCAGTCATAGTCACTGATGTAAGATATCCCAGTCATAGTCACTGGTTTAAGATACCCCGGTCATAGATACTGGTGTAAGATATCCCGGTCATAGTCACTGGTGTAAGATATCCCAGTCATAGTCACTGGTTTAAGATATACCGGTCATAGTCACCGGTATAAGATATCCGGTAATAGATACTGGTGTAAGATACCCCGGTCATAGTCACTGGTGTAAGATATCCCAGTCATAGTGACTGGTGTAAGATACCAGGTCATAGATACTGGTGTAAGATATCCCGTTCATAGTCACTGGTGTAAGATATCCCAGACATAGTAACTGGTGTAAGATATCCCAGTCATAGTGACTGGTGTAAGATACCCCGGTCATAGATGCTGGTGTAAGATATCCCGGTCATAGTCACTGGTGTAAGATAGCCCAGTCATAGTCACTGGTGAAAGATACCCCGGTCATAGATACTGGTGTAAGATATCCCGGTCATAGTCACTGGTGTAAGATATCCCGGTCATAGTCACTGGTGTAAGATAGCCCAGTCGTAGTCACTGGTGTAAGATATCCCGGTCATAGTCACTGGTGTAAGATATCCGGTCATAGTCACTGGTACAATATATCCTGGTCATAGTCACTGGTTTAAGATATCCGGTCATAGTCACTGGTGTAAGATAGCCCGGTCATAGTCACTGGTGTAAGATATCCCGGTCATAGTCACTGGTGTAAGATACCCCAGTCATAGATGCTGGTCTAAGATACCCCGGTGATAGTCACTGGTGTGAGATATCCCCGTCATAGTCACTGGTGTAAGATACCCCGGTCATAGTACTGGTGTAAGATATCCCGGTCATAGTCACTGGTGTAAGATATCCCAGTCATAGTCACTGGTGTAAGATATCCCGGTCATAGTCACTGGTGTAAGATACCCGGTCATAGTCACTGGTGTAAGATATCCCTGTCATAGTCACTGGTACAAGATATCCCAGTCATAGTCAAAGATATCCTGTCACTGTGTAAGATATCCCGTTCATAGTCACTGGTGTAAGATATCCCGGTCATAGTCACTGGTGTAAGATACCCAGTCATAGTCACTGGTGTAAGATACCCGGTCATAGTCACTGGTGTAAGATATCCCGGTCATAGTCACTGGTGTAAGATATCCCAGTCATAGTCACTGGTGTAAGATATCCCGGTCATAGTCACTGGTGTAAGATATCCTGGTCATAGTCACTGGTGTAAGATATCCGGTCATAGTCACTGGTACAAGATATCCCGGTCATAGTCACTGGTTTAAGATATCCCAGTCATAGTCACTGGTGTAAGATTTCCCTGTCATAGTCACTGGTGTAAGATATCCCAGTCATAGTCACTGGTGTAAGATATCCCAGTCATAGTCACTGGTGTAAGATACCCCGGTCATAGATACTGGTGTAAGATATCCCGGTCATAGTCACTGGTGTAAGATATCCCAGTCATAGATACTGGTGTAAGATATCCCGGTCATAGTCACTGGTGTAAGATATCCCGGTCATAGATACTGGTGTAAGATATCCCGGTCATAGTCACTGGTGTAAGATATCCCAGTCATAGTCACTGGTGTAAGATATCCCGGTCATAGTACTGGTGTAAGATATCCCGTCATAGTCACTGGTGTAAGATATCCCAGTCATAGTCACTGGTGTAAGATATCCCGGTCATAGTCACTGGTGTAAGATATCCGGTCATAGTCACTGGTGTAAGATATCCCGGTCATAGTCACTGGTGTAAGATATCCCGGTCATAGTCACTGGTGTAAGATATTCCGGTCATAGTCACTGGTGTAAGATATCCCAGTCATAGTCACTGGTGTAAGATACCCGGTCATAGTCATAATGGTGTAAGATATCCCGGTCATAGTCACTGGTGTAAAGATATCCCGGTCATAGTCACTGGTGTAAGATATCCCGTCATAGTCACTGGTGTAAGATATCCCAGTCATAGTCACTGGTGTAAGATATCCCAGTCATAGATACTGGTGTAAGATATCCGGTCATAGTCACTGGTGTAAGATATCCGGTCATAGTCACTGGTGTAAGATATCCCGGTCATAGTCACTGGTGTAAGATATCCGGTCATAGATCACTGGTGTAAGATACCCCAGTCATAGTCACTGGTGTAAGATATCCCGGTCATAGTCACTGGTGTAAGATATCCCGGTCATAGTCACTGGTGTAAGATATCTGGTCATAGTCACTGGTACAATATATCCTGGTCATAGTCACTGGTGTAAGATATCCGGTCATAGTCACTGGTGTAAGATATCCCGGTCATAGTCACTGGTGTAAGATATCCCAGGTCATAGATGCTGGTGTAAGATATCCCAGTCATAGTCACTGGTGTAAGATATCCCAGTCATAGTCACTGGTGTAAGATATCCCGGTCATAGTCACTGGTGTAAGATATCCCGGTCATAGTCACTGGTGTAAGATATCCCGGTCATAGTCACTGGTGTAAGATATTCCAGTCATAGTCACTGGTGTAAGATATCCCGGTCATAGTCACTGGTGTAAGATATCCCAGTCATAGTCACTGGTGTAAGATATCCAGGTCATAGTCACTGGTGTAAGATATCCCGGTCATAGTCACTGGTGTAAGATATCCCGGTCATAGTCACTGGTGTAAGATATCCCGGTCATAGTCACTGGTGTAAGATACCCCGGTCATAGATACTGGTGTAAGATATCCCAGTCATAGTCACTGATGTAAGATATCCCAGTCATAGTCACTGGTGTAAGATACCCGGTCATAGATACTGGTGTAGATATCCCGGTCATAGTCACTGGTGTACAGAGATCACATGGTGTAAGATATCCCAGTCATAGTCACTGGTTTAAGATATACCGGTCATAGTCACTGGTATAAGATATCCGGTCATAGATACTGGTGTAAGATATCCCCGGTCATAGTCACTGGTGTAAGATATCCCAGTCATAGTCACTGGTGTAAGATACCCCGGTCATAGTCACTGGTGTAAGATATCCCGTTCATAGTCACTGGTGTAAGATATCCCAGACATAGTCACTGGTGTAAGATATCCCAGTCATAGTCACTGGTGTAAGATACCCCGGTCATAGATGCTGGTGTAAGATATCCCGTCATAGTCACTGGTGTAAGATATCCCAGTCATAGTCACTGGTGTAAGATATCCCGGTCATAGATACTGGTGTAAGATATCCCGGTCATAGTCACTGGTGTAAGATATCCCGGTCATAGTCACTGGTGTAAGATATCCGGTCATAGTCACTGGTACGTAAGATATCCCGGTCATAGTCACTGGTGTAAGATATCCCGGTCATAGTCACTGGTGTAAGATATCCAGTCATAGTCACTGGTGTAAGATATCCGGTCATAGTCACTGGTGTAAGATATCCCGGTCATAGTCACTGGTGTAAGATATCCCCGTCATAGTCACTGGTGTAAGATATCCCGGTCATAGTCACTGGTGTAAGATATCCCGGTCATAGTCACTGGTGTAAGATATCCCAGTCATAGTCACTGGTGTAAGATACCCAGGTCATAGAAACTAGTGTAAGATATTCCCGGTCATAGTCACTGGTGTAAGATATCCCAGTCATAGTCACTGGTGTAAGATATCCCAGTCATAGTCACTGGTGTAAGATATCCCAGTCATAGTCACTGGTGTAAGATATCCCAGGTCATAGTCACTGGTGTAAGATATCCCGGTCATAGTCACTGGTGTAAGATATCCCGGTCATAGTCACTGGTGTAAGATATCCCGGTCATAGTCACTGGTGTAAGATATCCCAGTCATAGTCACTGGTGTAAGATATCCCAGTCATAGTCACTGGTGTAAGATATCCCAGTCATAGACACTGGTGTAAGATATTCCGGTCATAGTCACTGGTGTAAGATATCCGGTCATAGATACTGGTGTAAGATATCCCGGTCATAGTCACTGGTGTAAGATATCCCAGTCATAGTCACTGGTGTAAGATACCCCGGTCATAGATACTGGTGTAAGATATCCCGTTCATAGTCACTGGTGTAAGATATCCCAGTCATAGTCACTGGTGTAAGATACCCCGGTCATAGATACTGGTGTAAGATACCCCGGTCATAGTCACTGGTGTAAGATATCCCAGTCATAGTCACTGGTGTAAGATATCCAGGTCATAGTCACTGGTGTAAGATATTCGGTCTTAGTCATTGGTACAATATATCGTGGTCATAGTCACTGGTTTAAGATATCCGGTCATAGTCACTGGTGTAAGATATCCCAGTCATAGTCACTGGTGTAAGATTTCCCTGTCATAGTCACTGGTACAAGATATTCCAGTCATAGTCAATGGGGTAAGATATCCCAGTCATAGTCACTGGTGTAAGATACCCAAGTCATAGATACTGGTGTAAGATACCCCGGTCATAGATACTGGTGTAAGATAGCCCGGTCATAGTCACTGGTGTAAGATATCCCAGTCATAGTCACTGGTGTAAGATACCCCGGTCATAGATACTGGTGTAAGATATCCCGTTCATAGTCACTGGTGTAAGATATCCCGGTCATGGATACTGGTGTAAGATATCCCGTTCATAGTCACTGGTGTAAGATACCCCGGTCATAGATACTGGTGTAAGATAGCCCGGTGATAGTCATTGGTGTAAGATATCCCAGTCATAGTCACTGGTGTAAGATACCCCGGTCATAGATGCTGGTGTAAGATATCCCGTTCATTGTCACTGGTGTAAGATATCCCAGCCATACTCACTGGTATAAGATACCCCGGTCATAGATGCTGGTCTAAGATACCCCGGTCATAGTCACTGGTGTAAGATATCCCGGTCATAGTCACTGGTGTAAGATATCCCGGTCATAGTCACTGGTGTAAGATATCCGGTCATAGTCACTGGTACAATATATCCTGGTCATAATCACTGGTGTAAGATATCCGGTCATAGTCACTGGTGTAAGATAGCCCGGTCATAGTCACTGGTGTAAGATACCCCGGTCATAGATACTGGTGTAAGATAGCCCGGTGATAGTCATTGGTGTAAGATATCCCTGTCATAGTCACTGGTGTAAGATATCCCGTTCATAGTCAATGGGGTAAGATATCCCATTCATAGTCACTGGTGTAAGATATTCCGATCATAGTCACTGGTGTAAGATATCCGGTCATAGATACTGGTGTAAGATACCCCGGTCATAGTCACTGGTGTAAGATATCCCAGTCATAGTCACTGGTGTAAGATACCCCTGTCATAGATACTGGTGTAAGATATCCCGTTCATAGTCACTGGTGTAAGATATCCCAGTCATACTCACTGGTGTAAGATACCCCGGTCATAGATACTGGTGTAAGATACCCCGGTCATAGTCACTGGTGTAAAATATCCCGGTCATAGTCACTGGTGTAAGATATCCAGGTCATACTCACTGGTGTAAGATATTCGGTCATAGTCATTGGTACAATATATCCTGGTCATAGTCACTGGTTTAAGATATCCGGTCATATTCACTGGTGTAAGATATCCCGGTCAGAGTCACTGGTTTAAGATATCCCGGTCATAGTCACTGGTGTAAGATACCCAGGTCATATGTCGGTCACTGGTGTAAGATATCCCAGTCATAGTCACTGGTGTAAGATACCCCGGTCATAGATGCTGGTGTAAGATATCCCGTTCATAGTCACTGGTGTAAGATATCCCGGTCATAGTCACTGGTGTAAGATATCCGGTCATAGTCACTGGTGTAAGATAGTCCCGGTCATAGTCACTGGTGTAAGATATCCCAGTCATAGTCACTGGTGTAAGATACCCCTGTCATAGATACTGGTGTAAGATATCCCGTTCATAGTCACTGGTGTAAGATATCCCAGTCATACTCACTGGTGTAAGATACCCCGGTCATAGATACTGGTGTAAGATATCCCGGTCATAGTCACTGGTGTAAGATTTCCCTGTCATAGTCACTGGTACAAGATATCCCAGTCATAGTCACTGGTGTAAGATATCCCAGTCATAGTCACTGGTGTAAGATACCCCGGTCATAGATACTGGTGTAAGATAGCCCGGTCATAGTCACTGGTGTAAGATATCCCAGTCATAGTCACTGGTGTAAGATACCCCGGTCATAGATTCTTGTGTAAGATATCCCGTTCATAGTCACTGGTGTAAGATACCCCGGTCATGGATACTGGTGTAAGATAGCCCGGTCATAGTCACTGGTGTAAGATATCCCGGTCATAGTCACTGGTGTAAGATATCCCGTTCATAGTCAATGGGGTAAGATATCCCATTCATAGTCACTGGTGTAAGATACCCCGGTCATAGTCACTGGTGTAAGATATCCCAGTCATAGTCACTGGTGTAAGATACCCCTGTCATAGATACTGGTGTAAGATATCCCGTTCATAGTCACTGGTGTAAGATATCCCAGTCATAGTCACTGGTGTAAGATACCCCGGTCATAGATACTGGTGTAAGATACCCGGTCATAGTCACTGGTGTAAGATATCCCGGTCATAGTCACTGGTGTAAGATATCCAGGTCATAGTCACTGGTGTAAGATATTCGGTCATAGTCACTGGTACAATATATCGTGGTCATAGTCACTGGTGTAAGATATCCGGTCATAGTCACTGGTGTAAGATATCCCGGTCAGAGTCACTGGTTTAAGATATCCCAGTCATAGTCACTGGTGTAACATGCCCAGGTCATAGATACTGGTGTAAGATATCCCGGTCATAGTCACTGGTGTAAGATATCCCAGTCATAGTCACTGGTGTAAGATACCCCGGTCATAGATCACTGGTACAAGATATCCCAGTCATAGTCACTGGTGTAAGATATCCCAGTCATAGTCACTGGTGTAAGATACCCCGGTCATAGATACTGGTGTAAGATATCCCGGTCATAGTCACTGGTGTAAGATATCCCAGTCATAGTCACTGGTGTAAGATACCCCAGTCATAGATTCTTGTGCAAGATATCCCGTTCATAGTGACTGGTGTAAGATACCCCGGTCATAGATACTGGTGTAAGATATCCCGGTCATAGTCACTGGTGTAAGATATCCCTGTCATAGTCACTGGTGTAAGATATCCGTTCATAGTCAATGGGGTAAGATATCCCATTCATAGTCACTGGTGTAAGATACCCCGGTCATAGTCACTGGTGTAAGATATCCCAGTCATAGTCACTGGTGTAAGATACCCCGGTCATAGATACTGGTGTAAGATATCCCGTTCATAGTCACTGGTGTAAGATATCCAGTCATAGTCACTGGTGTAAGATACCCCGGTCATAGATACTGGTGTAAGATACCCCGGTCATAGTCACTGGTGTAAGATATCCCGGTCATAGTCACTGGTGTAAGATATCCAGGTCATAGTCACTGGTGTAAGATATTCGGTCATAGTCACTGGTACAATATATCGTGGTCATAGTCACTGGTTTAAGATATCCGGTCATAGTCACTGGTGTAAGATATCCCGGTCATAGTCACTGGTGTAAGATATCCCAGTCATAGTCACTGGTACAAGATATCCCAGTCATAGTCACTGGTGTAAGATATCCCGGTCATAGTCACTGGTGTAAGATATCCCAGTCATAGTCACTGGTGTAAGATACCCCGGTCATAGATGCTGGTGTAAGATATCCCGGTCATAGTCACTGGTGTAAGATATCCCAGTCATACTCACTGGTGTAAGATACCCCGGTCATAGATACTGGTGTAAGATACCCCGGTCATAGTCACTGGTGTAAGATATCCAGGTCATACTCACTGGTGTAAGATATTCGGTCGTAGTCATTGGTACAATATATCGTGGTCATAGTCACTGGTTTAAGATATCCGGTCATAGTCACTGGTGTAAGATATCCCGGTCAGAGTCACTGGTTTAAGATATCCCAGTCATAGTCACTGGTGTAAGATATCCCAGTCATAGTCACTGGTGTAAGATACCCCGGTCATAGATGCTGGTGTAAGATATCCCGTTCATTGTCACTGGTGTAAGATATCCCAGTCATACTCACTGGTGTAAGATACCCCGGTCATAGATACTGGTGTAAGATACCCCGGTCATAGTCACTGGTGTAAGATATTCCGATCATAGTCACTGGTGTAAGATATCCGGTCATAGATACTGGTGTAAGATACCCCGGTCATATTCACTGGTGTAAGATATCCCAGTCATAGTCACTGGTGTAAGATACCCCGGTCATAGATACTGGTGTAAGATCTCCCGTTCATAGTCACTGGTGTAAGATATCCCAGTCATAGTCACTGGTGTAAGATACCCCGGTCATAGATACTGGTGTAAGAGAGCCCGGTCATAGTCACTGGTGTAAGATATCCCAGTCATAGTCACTGGTGTAAGATACTCCGGTCATAGATACTGGTGTAAGATACCCGGTCATAGTCACTGGTGTAAGATATCCCAGTCATAGTCACTGGTGTAAGATACCCCGGTCATAGATACTGGTGTAAGATATCCCGTTCATAGTCACTGGTGTAAGATATCCCAGTCATACTCACTGGTGTAAGATACCCCGGTCATAGATACTGGTGTAAGATACCCCGGTCATAGTCACTGGTGTAAGATATCCCAGTCATAGTCACTGGTGTAAGATATCCCAGTCATAGTCACTGGTGTAAGATATCCAGGTCATAGTCACTGGTGTAAGATATTCGGTCATAGTCATTTGTAAAATATATCGTGGTCATAGTCACTGGTTTAAGATATCCGGTCATAGTCACTGGTGTAAGATATCCCCGTCATAGTCACTGGTGTAAGATTT